>NC_133129.1:100359030-100567660 GCF_048418815.1 Hemitrygon akajei | reverse complement strand
CAATACAGCACCGGCTCTTTGACACAACAGGATACTCTGGTTTCAGGGACTCTGGACTTCTTGGAGCAGGGCAAAGAGCAGGGTTGAGTATCGGGAACGGGTTCCAAATTAACCCGTCAATGACAAAGAGCAGGATTGAATCTTCATGCCTGCGAATCTGGAATAGCCAACTCCAGAACGGAATCGGGGTCAGTATGAGTTCACTGTCGTTCTGTGTGTGAAATGCTTGCGTATTCCCTAACTGTCTGGCTGGCAGTTCAAGCCCCAGGCCCAGGGAGATGAACAGAAAGATTCAGGGTGGTGTTCCTGGTGTCAGTACTAAGCAATTCGCCCGTGATGCCATTGTGCACACCCGTATTTGTGCCAATGGGAATAGGAGGGGTGCCGCGGTAGTGTAGCGGTAAGCATGACACTAATACAGCTCAACGTGTTGGAGTTCGCAGTTCAATTCCAACGCTCTCTGTAAAAACTTTGTACGTCCTTCCCGTGAGTGCGTGGGTTTCCTCCAGGTGCTCCAGTTTCCTCCCACACTCCAAAGACGTACTGGTTAATAGGTTAATCGGTCACTGTAGATTGTCCTGTGACAATTTACTCGAGTTAGGTGGGTTGCTGGGCAGCGTGGGTCGTTGGGATAGACGTGCCTGTGCCACGCTCGATCTTTAAATAATAAAAAGATAGATCAGCACATACATAAGTAGGTAAAAAGATAGATAAGCTAAGACAAAACTCCATTTATCCTGAAGGAAGTTGTTGCAAGGTTGCTCAGTCAGAAATATAAACCTTAAAATACAAAATGTGAGCATTGAGGTACGAAAAAATACAAAATGTGCATTAAAAGGTAATAGTGCAAAATACAGATGTACAATGAAACCATATACTTATATATGTAAGGAGGAGGAGTTGTAGAGTCTTATAGCCATAGGGAGAAAAGATCTCCTGTGGCGTTCAGCAGTGCATCTCGGTGGAATGAGTCTGTTACTGAAGGTTTGACCAGTATGTCATGGAGGCGGTGAGAGTTAATGTCCATGATGCATAGATGGAAAGATGAATAAATAAATGGGTACGTAGATAGATAGAAATCAGCTATAGACCATAGGCCTTTGACAAGGTCCCACATGGCAGGTTGATCTGGAAAGTTCGGTCACATGGGATTCAGTGGGAGCTAGCGAGGCAGATTCAGAATTGACTCAGTGATAAGAAGCAGAGGGTGATTATTGAAGGTTGATTCTCTGAAGGGAGGCCTGTGATTAGTGGGTGCCCCAGGGTTCAGTGTCGGGACCTCTGTTAGTCATTATTTATGTAAATGATTTGGATCTGAGTGTCCGTGGGACAATTAATAAGTTTGCTGATGATACTAAGTTTAAGGGTCCTGAAGTAGGTCACAATGAATTACAAAGTGATCTTGATCAGTTAGAAAGCTGGGCTGAGGAATGGCAAATGAATTTCAACTGAGGGAAGTGTGGGGTGATGCATTCTGGGCAATCAAACCAGATAGGACCTATACAGTGATGGCAGGGCACTGAGAAGAATTGTGGACTTGGGAGTATGAGTGTAGAGTTCACTGAAACTGCCGGCACAAATAGGCAGAGTGGTGAAGAGGGTGTTTAACATCAGTTAGGGCACTGAGTTTAGTAGTAGGAACGTTATGTTACAGTTATACAGATTGTTCCTTGGATAACATGTGGGCTATTGTGTACAGTTTGATCACCCTGTGATAGGGAAAGATGTTGTCAAGCCGGGGAGGGTACAGGAAGAGGTTTACAAGGACGCTGCCTAGCGGGTCTCAGCTAGAGGGAGAGTTGGCCATGCTGGACCTTTATTCTCTAAGTGCTGGAGAATGAGTGGGGACTCACAGAACTTCATAAAATCATCAGGGATATGGATAAGGTCACTGTTTTTCCCCAGGGTTGGGGAGTCCAAAACTAGAGAATGCAAGAAGGGAGAAATTGAAAAGAGACCTGAGAGGTAACTTCTGCACACAGAGGGTGTTGAGTATCTGAAAAAAGCTGCCAGAGGAAGTGGTTGAGGTGGGTACAATTACAGGTTCAGGTTCAGATTTATTTATCACATTCAAAGTAAATTTATTATCAAAGTACATATATATCACCAAACACACCCTGAGATTCATTTTATTGTGGCCATACTCAATAAATCCATAATAGAATAATAACTATAATAGAATCAATGAAAGACCACACCAACTTGGGTGTTCAACCGGTCTGTAAAAGACTGTGCAAGAACAAAAAGAAAGAAATAATAACAATAAAGAAATAACCAATAAATATCAAGAACACAAGATGAAAAGTCCTTGAAAGAATGTTGTGGGAACACTTCAATGATGGGGCAAATGAATTTAAGTTATCCATTTTGGTTTAGGAGCCTGATGGTTGAGGAGTAGTAATTGTTCTTGAACCTTGTGGTGTGAGTTCTGGGGCTTCCTTGTGGCAACAGTGAGAAGAGAACCTGGCCTGGGTGGTGGGGGTCCCGATGATGGATGCTGCTTTCCTCCATGTAGATGTGTTCAATGGTGGGGAGGGCTTTGCCTGTGAAGAAGTAGGCCAGATCCACTGCTATGTGTAGGATTTTCCATTAATGTACATTGAAACATGCAGTGAAATTCATCGCTTGGATAGGTGGGGTGGAGGAGTGGAGCTTGGAGGGTTATGGGCCAAACTCAGACAAGTGGAACTAGCCAGGAGGATGCTGTGGCCAGTCTAGACAGTGCTGTAGGACTCTATAAATAATCAGTGAACCCGCCTCCACGAGGACCACAAACCTGCGTGCCTCAATGCCTCAAACCTGCATGCCTCAATGCCTCATGCCTCAATGCCACAAACCTGCGTGCCTCAATGCCTCAAACCTGCATGCCTCAATCACCCAGAGAGCTGCGTTGGCTGGAGTCAGGACTTTGTGCTTTGGCTCTCGGTAGGGTCACCCGTGCCAAACAGATCAAAGGGTAGAGGTCAGACTAAGAGTGGTCCACTGGACCTCCAGGTTCGGGGGTGCAGCTCAGGGCTATTAACCCTGACTGGTAAAACAATATTGGAAACAGCAGTGAAGGATTCTTCTACATCTGAGTGAGACAGTACGGACAGACAGAGATGGAGGGTCTTTCTTGCTGCCCTAAACACCAGCAGCGTAACAGGCAGTTAAAAAAGAGCAGTGTCAGGATAGTCCTCCAAAGGTCCAGTCTACCCTCCCAAGTGAACACAGGAGATCCTTCTGACCTTCCCTAAAACAAAGGGCAGTGCTGTAGCTAACTGAATCCTTCTGCCAACATTACTACAACAAAATCAAGAGTTTCTGCAGACGTTGGAAATCCGAGCAACACACACATACAAAATACTGGACGAGCTCAGCAGTCAGGCAGCTTCTGTGGAGGCTAACGAGCAGTCATGTTTAGGGCCGAGACTCTTCATCAGGACTTGAAAGGAAGTGAGAGAGAAGCCAGAATAAGACTGTGGTTGGAGGGGAAGAAGCTCAAGCTGGCAGGCGGTAGATGAGATTGGGTGGGGGAGGTGGGGGGAGGGGGCAAAACCCAATTACACCTCACGCCCAATTAACCCAACACTGCCCAATTACACCTCACGCCCAATTAACCCAACACTGCCCAATTACACCTCACGCCCAATTAACCCAACACTGCCCAATTACACCACATGTCCAATTAACCCAACACTGCCCAATTACACCTCATGCCCAATTAACCCAACACTGCCCAATTACACCACATGTCCAATTAACCCAACACTGCCCAATTACACCTCACGTCCAATTAACCCAACACTGCCCAATTACACCTCACGTCCAATTAACCCAACACTGCCCAATTACACCTCACGTCCAATTAACCCAACACTGCCCAATTACACCTCACGCCCAATTAACCCAACACTGCCCAATTACACCTCACGTCCAATTAACCCAACACTGCCCAATTACACCTAACGTCCAATTAACCCAACACTGCCCAATTACACCTCACGCCCAATTAACCCAACACTGCCCAATTACACCTAACGTCCAATTAACCCAACACTGCCCAATTACACCTCACGCCCAATTAACCCAACACTGCCCAATTACACCTCACACCCAATTAACCCAACACTGCCCAATTACACCTCAGGTCCAATTAACCCAACACTGCCCAATTACACCTCATGTCCAATTAACCCAACACTGCCCAATTACACCTCACGCCCAATTAACCCAACACTGCTCAATTAGCCCAACATTGCCCAATTACACCTCATGTCCAATTAGGATCCTCTTTATGTGAGAGGAATCCAGAGCACCCAATGGAAACTCACACAGTCATAGGGAGAATGTACAAACACCTTATGGGAATTGAACGTGGGTTGGTGGTGAGCACTGTGCTAGCCATGATGCTACTGATCGTTCCTAACACTAACTAACACATCCTGTTCACTGTCTGTAGACATGACAAATAAACTTGAACCTTGGATCTTGGAGTCTGATTTCCCAGACTGAGGTAACAAGTCTGGCCAATAATCATTGTGGAAAACAGTGTTGTTGTTGGTTGCAACTTAGCAGACAAGAGGGCCACCTTTAACGAGTCATTAATTAAGCAGGGATCTGGTCCTATAGACAGTCATCCCTGAAAGTGCCACACCTGCCCCTACACCTCCTCCCTCAATACCATTCAGGGCCCCAAGTGTCCTTCCAGGTGAGGGGACGCTTCACCTGTGAGTCTGTTGGGTCATCTACTGTACCTGGTGCTCCTGGTGTGGCCTCCTGTATGTCAGTGGGACCAGACATAGATTGGGAGACCGCTTCACTGGGCACTTACTCTCAATCCACCAGAAAAAGCGGGAACTCCCTGTGGCCACCTACTTCAATTTTACTTCCCATTCCCATTTCGACATGTTGGTCCATGGCCTCCTCTACTGCCATGATGAGGCCACACTCAGGTTGGAGGAGCAACACCTCATAGTCTAAACACAAAGTACACTGCAGATGCTGTGGTCAAATCAAGACGTACAAAAAAGCTGGATGAACTCAGCAGGTCGGGCAGCATCCGTTGACTGCTCATTTCAATGGATGCTGCCTGACCTGCTGAGTTCATCCAGCTTTTTTGTACCTCATATTCTGTCTGGGCAGCCTCCAACCTGATGGCATGACCATCGATATCTTGAACTTCCGGTATCTGCTTCCCCCACTCTCCCTTTACCATTCTCCATTCCCTGGTCCCATTTCCCTCTCTCACTTTATCTACTTACCTGCCCATCACCTCCCTCTGGTGCTCCTCCTACTCATTCCCTTTCTTCCGTGGCCTTCTGTCCTTTCTGATCAGATTTCCCCCTTCCCCAGCCCTTTATCTCTTTCACCAATGAACTTCCCAGCTCTTTACTTCATCCCCTTCCACCTCCCCGTTTCAACTATCTGCCTCCCCTCCCCCACCTTCTTCTCATCTCCCTTTTCCAGTCCCGATGAACGCTCTTGGCCCGAAATGTTGGCTGCGTACTCTTTACCATAGATGCTGCCTGGCCTGCTGAGCTCCTCCAGCATTTTGTGTGGATTACTAGTGACAGTCAGTTGCTCTTTTCAATTACTTCCTTCGATTCTCCTCCTGCTTATTGCAACCTCCCAGTAAGTTACCTCTTCCTGTTTTGATGTCAGGAGGCAGCTGTGACCTTGATCTGTGATGTCATTCTCTGACTATGCGATCCCTAAAACACAGCTTGTAGATTCAAGGTAGATAGCACTGCCCGTATTGTTGCTGTGCACATGAGTGTTTGTATGTATACAGAGAAGTATAAGGAGTGAACATCAAAAATCTGCAGACCTGGAAACCTGAAATAGAAACAGGAAATGCTGGAAATACTCGGGAGGTCAGGCAGTATTTGTAGACATATAAGATTTCTGTTTCATGTACACTGCAAATGCTCAAATATGTATTGGGAATATGTGTGAACTTCTTTAACGTCAGTGTATATGGTGTGCATTTAAGTCTGTTTTTGTATCTGCAAGTCTGCATGTGCATATAGTCGTGGCTTTGTGATATTACATAATTATCAAGTGAAAGACTACTGACACTGAGAATTTGATGTCCAAACAGGAAATTCAAGCAATGTTCAGCAGAGCAGATGGATTCCACAATCAATGGACTCCTTTTCAAGGAGCTTGTGTTCTCAATAATATTTTATTTGTTTATTAAGATTAATTGCTTTGTATTTGCACAAATTGTCCTTTTTTGCATGTTGCTTGTTTGTCAGTCTTTGTATGTAGTTCTTCATTGATTTTCTTCTATTGTATTAGTTAGGGGTAGCACAGTAGCATAGTGGTTAGCACGACGCTTTACAATGCAGGTGACCCGGGTTCAATCCCCGCCGTTACCTGTAAGGAGTTTGTACAGTCTCCCGTGGCTACATGGGTTTCCTCTGGGTGCTCTGGTTTCCTCCCACAGTCCAAAGTTGGTTAATTCGTCATTGTAAATTGTCCCGTGATTAGGCTAGGGTTAAATTGGAGGATTGCTGATTCTGAAAGAGTCATTGCTCTTCAACCACCAGGCTCCTGAACCAGTGTGGATAATGTCACTCAGCTCAACACTGAACTGATTCCACATCCGACAGACTCACCGTCTCGGACTCTACAACTCACGTACTCACTATTATTTATTTTACCTATTTATTTTTTTGCATTTACACAGTTTGCACACTGGTTACTTGTGTGCAGTTGTTCATTGATTCTGTTGCATTTCTTGCTCTACTATGAATGCCTGCAAGAACTGTGGATGCGAGAGCATCTGTGTGAGGTTGCAAGTGTTGCAGCCACAGCTGTGGGGAGAGTGCATGGGTGGTAAGTCAATGCATGGGAGTGTAGTAATATCCTGAAGACGTCAATGTGCCAGTACTCTGAATCTAATCAACGTGAGGCAATTTGCCAAAGATTTGTGTAAGGCAGGATTGGTTGCATGGGTTTTAGCAGGAAGTGGTGAAAAATATTCTGTGTTCGTGTGTCTCTCGCCACAAGCTGGCATGGGATTGTTGAAGCCAACCATAATTGGCCTTGGAGGAGAAAAATCTGTTGCTCCTTTCGAAGACTGACGTCACTCAACGGGCAGGCCATTAATCAATCCTAAATCTGGAGCCTATGATTGATAATCCCAAACACAAATACAAATCCGATCCTTTATTTTTATAGTGAGATAGAGCACGGAATAGGCCTTCAAGCTGCACCGCCCAGCACTCCCCAATTTCACCCGAGCCTAATCACGGGAAAACTTACAATGACCAATTGACCTAGGAACTGGAATGTCTCTGGACGGTGGGAGGAAACCCAAGGGGGGAACATACAAACTCCTTACAGGCAGCGGTGGGAATCCTGTTTGGAATTACTTGCTGAGAAGGTGGTCCGGTTGTATACGGGAGATGAAGGAAACCAGGCTTGTACTCCCTTGCGTTCAGAAGAATGAGAAGTAAGGGATAACGTGGCAGTATAGCGATTAACACTTTGCTTTATCGAGCCAGCGATCACCAGTCAAGGTTCGGTTCCGACCACTGCCTACAAGAGACATGTACATTATCTCTATAACTGCGTGGGTTTCCACCCAGTGCTCTGGTTTCCTCCCACATTCCAACGACATACAGGTTAGCGTTAGTGAGATGTGGGCATGCTCTGTTGGCGCCTGAAAGGTGGCAACACTTGCGGGCTGCCCCCAGCACATACTCAGACAGTGTTGGTTGTTGATGTAGAAGGTGCATTGCACTGAATGTTTTGATATTTTGTTAGACAAGTTACAAATAAAGTTAATCTTTAAGAGAGGAAACCTACCATCCTTACCCAGTCCTGTGCATCGGTGACTCCATAGTTCTGAACTGCCGCTGGAATCGTCCAGCAAGTGTCTCGGTTCAAGACCCAATAGGGATGAGCAGCAACATTAACATTAACTGGAACATTAAAAGAATTATGGAAAGGCGATCGTGCCTCCTTCATGGGCACCAGCCTCCCTACCATCCAGGACATTTTCAAAAGCCAGTATTCATCATTAAAGACCCCCACCACCCACGACCCTCTTCTCATCACCACCATCAGGGAGAGGGTATAGGGCCTGAAGGCACACGCTGAATGTTTTAGGAACAGCTTCACCCCTCTGCCATCAGATTTCCAAACGGTCCGTGAACCTACAAACACCAGCTCACTGTTTTGCTCTCTTACTGCACTACTTTTTTACACTTCATATTTAACTTATAGTGATATTTTTATATGTTGCACACTACTGCTGCCACAAAACAAAAAGAAACGATATACACTCAGTGACCTCTTTATTAGTTACCTCCTGTCCTCAGGCACAGAGCTGCCACTTACTGGACGTTTTCTTTTTGTGTCTCACTCCATTCTCCCTAAACTCTAGAGACTGCTGTGTATGAAAATCCCAGGAGATCAGCAGTTTCTGAGATACTCAAACCACCCTGACTGGCACCAACAAGCATTCCACGGTCAAAGCCACTTTCCTTCCCCATTCTGATGGTTGGTCTGAATTTCTTTCTCTTGTAAAGTTTAATGGCATTTGGCAGACCAGCATGAGGTGAATTAGCGCCACCTACTGAGTTGGAGTGCAGAGCAAAGAGACAGGAAGTACACCTACTAAATCCCTCCCTCTCGAAAAGAACTCAAACCATATCAAAAAGTCCAAAGCTTTTCAGAAAGTCGAATACACAATAATATAATATAATAAGATGGCAGTTATATTCTAACAAACTTTCAATATCAAACCATGTCTGTTCCAAAGATCTCAATTTAGATGTTTCCTTTGTACCTCACAGGAACAGCATTCAAACTTATGCTGTATTGTTCCTTGACACGTGCACACCCTACAAATACCCGTATCATGCATATTAATTCTGAACAAGGAGTTATTCAACCTAGTATGTCCATGCGTGCTATAATTTCTTCCGTACTTTCATACCCATGTCCCAGTTGAGTTACCACCATCCTCTGAATTTTATATAAATTACCTCCTTTCTTGTCCTTATCCCAACTTTGTTGCCACCGTGATTGAATCGAGTTTTTAATTATGGTTTCCATCTCCCCCCTTATGCAAAGGCACCACTACGTTTCCATCCTTAACTTTAAGTAATTGCTTGGGAAGAATATCTGCCATCGCATCTCCTTCAACCCAAACATGGACAGGAACCCATACGAAATGTATACACAGGCCTGGACCCTGCAGCCTCAATAAATGTTGTCCAATCTCAAGAAGAACTAAACCCTCTTAACTGTGTCTGAATGATTTTTGTGAACTGAGTTGTTGCCACGTGATTGGCCGATTAGATATTTGCATTAACGAGCAGGTATACAGGTGTGCCAAATAAGATGTCTGTGATAATAAACCTGATTCTGATTCTGTTCAGATCAGATTAAGAAAACCATCTTATTTCTAAATAAAATCAGATTAAGAAATGAAAAGGACTTAGGTGAGAACAAGGATCTGTCTGCTGTTGTAACTCTGTCACTGGTACGAGACTTTGGATTGACTGAGGTGGGAGTGTTGAAGAGCGCACCTGTTCTAGGGCAGGGATTCCCAACTTGGGGGTCTACTGCCCGCTCGGTTAATGGTAGGGGTCCATGGCATAACAAAGGTTGTTCTAGGGAGATGCAGTTGAGGACATCAGCAGCAAGGTGAGAAGGACAGGGGCTATCAGCAGCGAAAATGTCTTGGAGTCTCTCATTAGAGCCCGAGATAATGCCAGGCTCTTGAAGCTGAAGCTTGCCTCCAAATTGAAGACCTCCCCAGGCTCTCGCATGAATGCCAATAAAACTTTGCACATCTGATGTCAAACAAGCAATGTGCACCTTTTCAGTAGACGCTGAGTGTCTTCCCTGCTCTAGGGGATTCACCAGCCCACAAGCACTGGCTGTAAAACTTCTGCATTACTGTGATCTGAAACGGCAGCTGCCCTCACACGTCCATGTGCCTAGGTACTGGAATTATGGGGTGCGTGTGGTCAGCTCACACAACCTGCGCAGAATGATCAGCTACTCGTGCTTCTGGCAATATCCACGAGCAGGAGTTGCCAAGGCAGGTTCAAACTAAGCAAAGAAGTTGTCATCGGAGTCAGAATCAGGTTTAATAGCACTGGCATATGTCGTGAAATTTGTTAACTCAGTGCAATACATGATAATATAGAATAAAAAAAATAAAGCAAATCAATTACAGTAAGGATATTATGTATATTAAATTGTTAAATTAAAAATAGTGCAAAAACACAAATAATAAAAAAGTGAGGACAGCCTGGTTACTGTCACCCCCTGTTGTGAAGTCTGAACAAAGGAATGCAAATTTTATACTGAATTTGACTCATTGGATACAGATATTGACTAATTGTTCAAATTTTTTATTTGCATAATCAATCACTATCGTTTGTTCATTTTGTGCCATGTTGTATGACATAGGCAATCACGTCTCATGACCACGATAGTTCTTGGCAATATTTTTCTACAGAAGTGGTTTGCAATTGCCTTCTTCTTTACAAGACGGGTGACCCCAGCCATTATCCACACTCTTCAGAGACTGTCTGCCTGACGTCAATGGTCACATAACCAGGACTGGTGATCTGCACCGGCTGCTCATATGACCATCCACCACCTGCTCCCGTGGCTTCACGTGACCCTTATTCCAGAGGTGGGGGGGTGTGGTTGTGGTAGGGAGGGGGTTCTAAGCAGGTGTTACACCTTGCCCAAGGTGACCTGCAGGCTAGTGGAGGGAAGGAGCACCTCACACCTCCTTTGGTAGAGACATATCTATACCCCACCACAATCACACTATGATAATACAGGTGTTCATAGCCAATTCAACCACACATTAAAGTCCAATTATAATTCAGAATGAGTTTTAAAAACTGACGAATAGTAAGTGCCACCCTAGAAGCCTTCATTTGTGTCCTTGTCTTGTCTTGATATGCTAAATAGCTCCGGTCTCCTGCTGTGTAAAGGAGAACTAAGCTCTTCAAAAGCTTCTCTTGCCTGGGTTGACTGCTTACTACCTGTAAACACTCCTTGCCTGGACCATATCTTCACCTTCATCTTCTCAAAACTTCTACAAAGTGTCAGTAACTTCCTCTCCGTTTTCACTACCGTCAGTCATGCAAGTTCCGGGTGGAGACTCAGGGATATCATCACACTCAGATGTAGAAGGATACTTTACTGCTGTTTCTGTAACAATTTTGTTAGCCCTGAACTGAACCCCCGTAACCTGGAGGACTGCTGGACCACTCTTAGTCTGGTTTCTACCCCTTGACCTGTTTGGCATGCGTGACCCTCCCAAGATCTAAAGCGTAAAGCCCTGACTCCAGCCAACGTAGCTCTCACATGCCTCCAAAACCAACAATGTGTCAGATGATGGAAACCCGAATTCCAGCACGAACCCATGTTGCACGATGTGAGAGGAAGGGGCACAAAACGTTCCTTGCATTGACCCTGTTGTATTTCTTTCCAGTTGCATCATCAGGAGTTGAATTCGGCGAGGGATAAGCGGGATATGGAGCAGCGGCACACTGTCATCAAGCAGAAGGTGAGACTCAGCAACCACGCAATTATACTAGGGCTCACTGTCAACACAGGCCAACCAGGGAAACGAGCACGGGACAAACTCTTCCTTCTTGCTGACCCACCAAACTTTTGCAAGTAGTGACAGCACCAGTTAGGTACAATAAAAAGCTCCTTTTCGAACGTCCTATCACACACTCCCAGGACGAGGCCAACAGCAGCTGAATACAGAGGAAAGGTTATCTGCGTTGTCCTATCACACACTGCCTCCACAATGGAAGAAATGCAGAGAAATACTGACCTATACATAAGGGTTACCATGGTAGCATAGCGGTTAGCGTAACACTGTTATGGCGCCAGCGATCAGGGTTCAATTCCCAACGCCGTCTGGAAGGAGCTTGTACATTCTGTCTGTGACCACATAGGTTTGTTCTGGGTGCTTCAGTCCTCCCACATTCCAAGGGGTTAGAATGGTTACTGCTGGCATTTAGGGCAACGATGCAGGTCATCCATCTCCGTCTATTCCTGGCCATATACTGTCACACTCAGGTGTAGAAGGATTCTTCATTGTTGTTTCTGTCATTTTTATTTGCCCACTTGAACCCCTGAACCTGAAGGACCAGTGGGTCACTTTTAGTCTGACCTCTACCCTTTGACCGGTTTGGTATGGGTGACCCTACCAAGAGTCAAAGCATAAAGCCCTGACTCCAGCCAACAACGCTCTCTGGGTCATTGAGGCATGCAAGCCTCCAAACCACGACAAGATTGAAGTCCTCTTGGTGGATGGTTTAGAACACAGAATAGGAAATTCTACAACACAGTACAGGCCCTTTGGCCTACAATGTTGTGACCTTTTAAACTACTCTAAGATAAATCTAACCCTTCCCTCCGACATAACACTCCATTTTTCTTTCATACATGTGCCCATCTAATAATTTCTTAAATGCCCCTAGCATATCAACCTCTACTTCCACCCCTGGCAGGGTGTTCCATGTACCCCCACCCTATGTGTAACAAGACTTACCTCTGTCTTCCCCCGATACTTTCGTCCATTCTAAGTGAAGCACAGGCCATCGATGACGTCCCGTCTCCATCACTGTCTGAAGCTGGTGGTACGGTTGGCTCTAACTTGGTCTATACTGCTTCCCCAGAGCCCTGTTGGCCAGCCTTACCCGTTTCCACCACTAGGGGTGGGCTTTCAGAAGCTTTTTCCATTTGTACTTCTCACCAAAGCCTTGAACTGGGCTACCTCCATAAAGCTGGAGTTGTCATTCTGGGCAACCCTACATTTACCCAGTGGGAAGGAATCTCGTTCCGTTCCCGTTCTGCAGATCCCTCAGTAATGGGACCAAAATACAGAGCTCTTCTGTGTTTATGTTTCCTAACTCCAAAACGTAAAATTAATTGAAAGAAAAACAAGGGAGTTAAGAGATGTGAGATTTACTTCAT
The DNA here is from genome assembly GCF_048418815.1 of Hemitrygon akajei. Classification (NCBI taxonomy): domain Eukaryota; kingdom Metazoa; phylum Chordata; class Chondrichthyes; order Myliobatiformes; family Dasyatidae; genus Hemitrygon; species Hemitrygon akajei. The sequence continues at coordinate 100,554,700 of NC_133129.1, read as the reverse complement.
GTTTTATTTTAAACGAGGCAACACGTATCACATGGTAGTGTAATTAGAAAATAGAATAGTACAGCACATTACAGGCCCTTTGGCCCACAATGTTATGCCGACCCTTAAACCCTGCCTCCCTTATAACCCCCCACCTTAAATTCCTCCATATACCTGTCTAGTAGTCTCTTAAATTTCACTAGTGTATCTGCCTCCACCATTGACTCAGGCAGTGCATTCCACGCACCAACCACTCTCTGAGTAAAAAACCTTCCTCTAATATCCCCCTTGAACTTCCCTCCCCTTACCTTAAAGCCATGTCCTCTTGTACTGAGCAGTGGTGCCCGGGGGAAGAGGTGCTGGCTGTCCACCCTATCTATTCCTCTTAATATCTTGTACACATCTATCATGTCTCCTCTCATCCTCCTCCTCTCCAGAGAGTAAAGCCCTAGCTCCCTTAGGTATGCAAGTCATACATAATTACACTATTTATCATTACATAGGGGGGAGTCATTCTGCTTGGCAGGTGAGACTTGTGGCTGTGAAACAACCTCAGGATCTAGGGCTTCCTCCGTGGAGGTTGTAGGAGTCGACTCTGGGACTGCAGGAAGTGGTTCCGACAGCCCTGGACACCTTTCTTCTCCAACAATTTACTCTGTTCTCCTGAGCTTATCGATGTGCCATCTCCACTGTGTAGGAGAGGGGTCCTGTTCTGTCTTTAATCTTGTTGAGTACCCACTTTTGATCATGTATGTAGTCCCTCAGCAGGACTGCTTGTCCAGGAGTGAAACGTCAAACCTCCTTGTTTGTAGAGCCCTCAGTTTGTCTCAGCTGTTTGTCCTGCAAACAACTTCTGAGACTGGGTTTGAGGAGATGCAGGCGTGACTGGGTTTGAGGGTGACCCAGGAAAAGCATGGCTGGTGAGTTGTTGGCTGTAGAGGGTGTTGCATTGAGATATGTAAGGAGGCAATAGATGAGCCTCTGATTCAGTGTCAGTGTAGTGTGTTCAACTGAGCTAGCAAAACTGAGGGAATTGGGATTTCTGTTGCACATTCCAGCCACTTTGGGTTGCCGTGGAGACCTGAGAGCATGTGGGGTCTTTTCTGATCTCCCTTTGGATCATCTCTGCCGTAAAAGAGAGACTTTCGATTTGCATTAGGGAGAATATGTCAAGATGAATGTCCTCTTTTGTAAATTTTTCAGATATTTCCTTTCCCAAGGGTAAACGGGACAATCCATCAGCATTTCCATGATTAGTTGTCCTGAAATCAATCTTGTAATTGTGTCCTCCAAGAAGCAGAGCCCATGGCTGCTGATGTTAGTGGAATAACCCTTCGTGGATTGAGAATGGACACTAGTGGTTAATGATCAGTAATGAGTGTAAACTCTCTCTCATACAGGTACTGGTTGAAACATTCTACACTCCAAACCAGACTCGAGCCTCTCTGTCAATCTGTGCATAATTTTTCTCTGCAGTGATAAGGGAAGGTGATGCAAAGGCCTATGGGGGTTCACTTCCATCACTCAGAACATGGAACGTGACTGCACCTATGACATAAAGTGGGGGATCACAGGCGAGCTTCACTGGATGACGTGGATCATAACGTGTCAGTACTGTGTCCGATGTCACTATTTCCTTTACCTTTGTGAAAGGTACCTCACGCCGCTTTGTCATTTCTTCCCGATCTGCAGTAATGAGTTCAAGGGCTGGAGCACAGTGCAGGAACCTGTAACAGTCATTGACAATCCTAAAAAGGACTGCAGCTGTGACACGTCCTTTGGGGCATTCACCACTGCTTGAATTTTCTCAGCACACTTGTGCAATTCTGTGCGCCAGTGGTGTGACCACAGTAAGTGATACTGGTTTGGGGAATTTACGCTTACCGCATCATGCTCTGAGCCCATTAGCTTCTAAGTTCTTCAACATTGTCCTTATATTTTGGAGAAATATCTTGTCATCCTTACCGGTAACAATGATGTCATGCAGGTAATACCAAGTGCCTGGGCAGCCTTGCACCACAGGTCCGTCACTTGGTGCCAGAGTGCTGGTGCAGATGCTACTTCAAAAAATATGTCTATTATAGTGAGTGTTTATGAAGAGAAGCACTTTGACTCTTCTTCCATCTCTATCTGTAGGTAGGCCTCAGCCAAGTCCACTTTGCTGAAATGTTTCCCTCTAGAAACGTTTGCAAAGAAATCCTCTATCCTTGGCAAAGCACATTGATCTACTTTCAGTACTGGGCTGATGGTGACCCCAGATCCTGACAGACACATTTTTCTTGGCTGCTGGGATCCTGACATTGCCACTCAACCTTGGAAAGAATTCCTTCAGCCTCCATGCGATCTAGTCCACTGGCTACTTTATTTTGGGTGGTCTAAGGGCTTTGCAAAACTTGGGTGTGCATTTACCCTTAAGACTATTTAACCCTTGATATGTCTGAGTAATCCAATGCCATCCTTGAAGACTGCTGTGCCATTGTCCAGCACCTCTCTTAATTCACTTTCAGTTGATGCCATTGCAGGGGATGAGGCATGCAAATGGTGGATGGATCTCCAATCAAGTTGTAGTTGTCTCAGCCAATCACAACCTCACAATGCTGGTCCCTCCTGTTTTGACAAAATACAGGCTCAATGTGGCTTGTTGTTTGTTGTATTTCACTGTTACGAATGTCGTTCCCACAGGAGTTAACTTTTCAACAGTATAAGTACTTAGTTGGATATCTGCAGGCTTCAGTTTAGTATATTTGAATAACTGAAACTGCTGAGTCAGTGTCCAATTCCATTTTAATTAGTTTGTCATTCACTTCTGGTGGAAGCCATATTCCTTGTCAATTGTTAGTTTTCACATTGTAAATCTCAAGGCTACACAATCCTGTGTCGCTCTCATCATTGTCATATTTTTCATCAATAGCATGCAGATTAGTTCTCTTTTAGAAACTGCAACTTGACTTTTTATCTTTTTCTCTTCCCTGTGCAGTCCATTTATTTTTTGTCTGCCTGATATGCACATGTATGTGCCCTACTTTGCTGCATTTTCCACAAGTTTCAACCCTTAAACTACATTGTATGTGAACCCCTGCGACAACAGTAGCACAATTTGTTTGGCCAGGCTGGTTTCTGTTTAGAATTAGCAATTTTGTTCATGCTCACTTTCGATCTTGAATGCCACTCAATTGCTGTTTCCATTGATACAGCTATTTCAACTGTTCTTTGAAATGTAAGCTGTGTTCAGTTAAGAGCTGTTTTTGAATGCTTTCTTATCAGAGTCCACAAGATAAACAATCCCTCGGTGAATCATTAAGCCCATCACTGAAATAACAATCTTGGACAACCTCTTCAATTCAACCATGTGCACTGAAATGGACACCATCCTCTTCCTAAAAGAAAGCTGAAACACTCTGCAGTCAACAATAGTTTTAGTTCTGAATGTTCTACTTTCACAATATCAGAAAAGCTCATTTCAGCTGATTTTGTTGGAGCTTTGGTGCAAACTGTATGCATTTAAACCCAATGCACTCAGCAAAATTGGCACTCACTTCAAAATTTCAAATTTCAAAGGTCCAATTTGATGTCAGAGAAATGTATACAATATACATCCTGAAATGCTTTTACTTCACAAACATCCACAAAAACAGAGACGTACCCCAAAGAATGAACGACAGTTAAATATAAGAACAGCAAAATCCCCCCAATGCCCCTCTCTCCTTTGCGTAAATGGCAGCAAGTAACAATACCCCCCCCCCCACCGGCAAAAAGAAGCATCAGTACCCACCACCGAGCACTCAAGTGTGAGCAAAGCAACAGTAAAGACACAGACTTGCAGTTACCCCAAAGACCGCGTTTCACCTGACATTCGACATATCACAGGTTCTCTCTCCCTAATAAGGGAGAAGGGGGTGTCTCTATTTTTCACCGGGGGGGGGGAGACATAACAATTCACTGGTTTACAATGTTAGAAGTCTGTTACTTGGCTTTCCTCGAGCTCTGTGCCTGAAAATTGCAAAGGTTCCGGGTCTTCGGGCCCACAGCTGTAGATTTTTCAACTGCCCCAATGACACATGAGTCTCCTGCCGTGACACCGACCCTCGATCCGCCCGTCTCCAGAGCACGGAGATCTTAGGCTTCCGGATCCAAGCTGGACTCTCAGGCTGAATCCTTGTGTGCCGAACAGCAGCCAGACCTGAAACCCTGAGAGCGGGTCCCATTCCCACAAAGAACCGAAGCCAGCGTGTAACTCCAGGTCAGGGTCTTCAGAAGAACCCTGAAAGGAAAAAATAAAGATATTAAAGATGGAAATAGAGCTGTTTCCGAAGATGCAAGCAAGGGAGTTGCCGCTTAGCGCCATCCTAACTTCACTCAGCATCATTGGCTATTCCATTTGTTTCAAAATCCACTCAGTATACAACTTGATATGCAGTGGATCTCATCTATCTTTCTGATGTAGCCAGCCATTTCTGCTTGATTTTAATGATTATTATCACATGGTACTCATTGCTTATGAACCCATGAACTCTTCCATTTTCTGCCTTTTTTTAACTGGATCGTGTCTTCCCTTCTGAAGATTACACGCTGTGCTGCTGTTTGATACGCGGCCATTTCTTCCTGTACTTTGTATTTAACACAAACGTCACACTGAGATTCAACAGGCAAGTGGGTTTTCCCTCACTCCTTTCCTCCCACTCCCTTCCTCCATATTGCTATCTCTCCCTCTTCCTTCCCCCCCTCCATATTACTACCCTCCCTCCTCCCTCCCTCTCCCCTCCATATTGCTGTCCCCTCCTCCCTCTTCCTCCCCCTTCCATAATGCTGCCCCACTGCATATTGCTGAGGTGGAGTTCACACACCAGGAGCGAGGGCATCAGGGGGACAATAATCACTGATGATGTTTGAGTTTATGGGCTAGACTTGGCCATTGAAAAACAGGACAACTAGAGTCTCTGCCCCTTTCGACTGTCAATGCTCCCTCGCAGACACTATTTACAGGTTCAGAGAAGAACCAACAACAGAAGATTAATTACAGGGATGCTTGAGGTGACCGTGATATGTCAAATGAAACAGTCCTGTGATTGCAGTGGTGTAAGTGCCCGTGCTGAATTTATTTTGAAGGATTAACTTTATTTGTCTGATGTACCTCGAGTCACTGAAACATATTGTGAAATGCGTCATTCTGCATCAGTGACCGAAACGGTCCGAGCCCGCAAACACCGGCCCACTTCCAGCACCAACGTAGCATGCTCACAATTTACTAACCCTAGCCCGGACGTCTTTGGACTGTGGGAGGAAACCCACACGGTCACGGGTAGAGCGTACAAACTCCTTGCAGGGAGCAACAGGAAGTGAAACCGAAACTTAGAGATGACACCGTAAAGCATTGTACCAGCCGCTAGGCTACTGTGTCAAATGGTTGTGGGGATGGTACCAGCTAAAGTGTTCTGGTTTAATTAAAATTTTTACCTTCCACAGGATGTGATTTATGATGATTCATTGATGGAGTTTAACATGGAGGCCCCGAACGGTGTTGTAATGGAGGGTTACCTGTACAAACGAGCGAGCAATGCCTTTAAAACATGGAACAGGTGCTGTAATCATCCTTTACCTCTTGTGAAAGATGTGCATACTGCAGTCCCATACTGCTTCTCGGTCCAAGTCCGTCGGGTCCTCGGTCCAGCTCTCTAGTCTGGGGAAGGTCCTTCCTCACAACCGTGGCCTGATGGGCAAGAGCCTTATCCCCAAGTTTTTACCACCAGCTTTGTTAGAAGGAAATCAGAAAAAAGTCTGTAGGACAAAGGGAATATCTGTGATGGATGAGGACAGCAGTGCTGTGGGAATGAGTTGTGCAGCAACGCACACAAATCCCAGCTGGCCAGGCAGCATCTCCAGAGAGTCAGCGTTTCAGGCCAAGACCCTTCATCGCTTGCATTTATATATAGAAAGATAATGAAGTGAGTGAACAGGGTATGGGAGTAGAGTAAATGGTTTGTTTTATTTGTTTATTTATTGAGATAGAGCGTGAAATCGGCCCTTCCAGCCCTTCAAGCCGCGCTGCCCAGAAACCCCGATTTGACCCTTTCCTAATCACAGGACAATTTACAATGACCAATTAACTCCACCACCCGGTACGTCTTTGGCCTGTGGGAGGAATCCCACGCGGTCATGGGGAGATCGTACAAACTCCTTCGAGGCAGCGGTGGGAATTGAACCTGGGTTGCTGGTACTGTGCTGCCCCACAGAGTCTGTTACATAGTTTACATTTCATGGCCTTCCTGTGCTATAGTTTTTGTTTCTAGTGGTCTGTGTCGATTAGCTTAGATGGTGGGGGAGGTGTGGCCCCATTGAGTGGAGAGAGACATGGGCTGCCCACTCTGATGGCCCACTGCTCTTGATAAAATCCTGCTTTTCCTGAGCTGCCGGGTATTTAGTTCCTGTCTTCATTGTTCTGATCTCACTGATGACTTCTCTGTTCACAGACGGTGGTTTTCCATCCAGAACAATCAGCTGGTGTACCAGAAAAAGTTAAAGGTGAGACAGTAAGGAAGGTGGAGTTTCTGATTTTCAGTAAATTTGAAGGAGATGCTTCTCGGCTTGAAGCTCTGTGAACAAAGGGGAGAGGGATTTATAACACCTTCAGCAGCCTCAGGCTTCCAGAAGCACTCCACAGCCGGTGAAGCATTTTCAAAGTGTACTTACTGACTGCCCGATACACCACTCGTGTTTAGAGCAGCAAATGAAGGTCCTCCATCTCTGGTGGTGCTCAGCATTTCCTTCATCGTGTCAGTAGCTTCCTCTCGGTTTTCACTACTGTCACTCGTGCACGTCCCAGCTGGAGACTCAGGAATACTGTCACATTCAGATGTAGAAGGATTCTTCACTGCTGTTTCCATAACTGTTTTGTTTTGCCAGTCAGGGTTGTTGGCCCTGAGCTGAACCCCTGAACCTGGAGGTCCAGTGGACCACTCTTAGTCTGACCTCTACCCTTTGACCTGTTTGGCACGGGTGACCCTACCGAGAGCCAAAGCACAAGGCCCTGACTCCAGCCAACGCAGCTCTCCGGGTCATTTAAGCCTCCAAAACATGACAAAGTTGTGGTCCTCTTGGAGGTTTCAAAGTATAGCCCCCCTCATAATATGGGCAGAAGGTGGGCAATCTATGTAGAACAAGCTCTCTACATTGGTGAGACCAAGCACGGCGAGGTAACCTCTTTGGCGAACCCCTGCCACGAGTATCTTCCAATCAATGGGAAGGGGGTCCCAGCACCCCTTCCACACTTGGCTTCTCTGTATACGGCCTCCCTCACGTCAGAGTAAGGCCAAACACAAAGTAGGGAGACAGTGCCACATATTCTGCTTGGCTTGTTTACCAGTTGACGACATTCAGCTATCTACACTGAACTCCGTAAGTTCAAATCTCACCATCTCTTACCATCTTGTACTCTTTCTCCACTCCCCCCCCCTCCCCCTGCCACCTTCCTATTCTGGCTTCATCCCTCTTCCTTTCCAATCCTGATGAAAGGTCTCAGCCCAAAACATCAGCTGTTTATTCTTCCCTGTAGATGCTGGCTGCCCTGCTCAGTCCCTCCATCACTGTGTGTGTGTTACTCTAGATTTCCAGCATCTGCAGAATCTCTTGTGTTTGTAATGTCAGGAAACCAGCTCCCCTCCTCTCTCTTTCTGATCTACCTCGATTCCCTCACACACACACACTGTTCTTCTCGAGCCCTTTCGTCTCTCAGTTCCTTTTACTCCGTCGCCCACCCCTTCCCAACCCCCACTCTTCCCGTATCTCCCTTAATATGGTTTCTCTTCATCCTCCTGTTTTGCCATTCGTCAAACTTCCCAGTTTGTTGTTGGCAGCACCCCTCACCTCCTGGCATCCATCACTACTCCGCCCTTCCCTCCCATCCGCCAATCAACCCCGCCTCATCTGGATGCACCTATCACCTACCAGCTCTTGCCCCTACCCTCCCCCTTCACCTCATTATGCACACTGCCTCCCCTCTACCCATTCAGTCCCGGTGAAGGTCTCAGCCTTCCAGTTCCCAGGTGGCAACCCCCACCACCCAGGACACGCCCTCTTCTCATTGCTACCATCAGGAAGGAGGTACAGGAGCCTGAAGGCTCAACGATTCAGGAACAGCTTCTTCCCCTCTGCCGTCTGATTTCTGAAAGGACACCGAACCCATGAACAACACCTCACTGCTTTTTTGCAATAATTATTTGATTTAACTTTATATATAAAGCTTTTATTATTATGTATTGTAATATACTGCCTCCATATAACAACAAATTTCACAGCATATGCCAGTGATATTAAACATGAATCTGATTCTATTATTGCTGCCTGACCCATTGACTTCAGCCAGCAGCCTGATCTTCTGTTTCTAATTCGGGTATCCAGAGCACAGAATAATACAACCCTTCGGCCCACAAGGTCGTACTGACCTTATAACTGAGATCAATCTAACCGTTCCTCCTACGTAGCCCTTCCTCTATTTTTCTTTCATCCATGTGCCTATTTCAGAATTTATGAAACGTCTCTAATGTGCCTGTGATGTATCTTTAGCAGGACATCCCACGGTCCCACCTGACTTACCTCTGACAATTCCCCAATCCCATACTTTCCTCCAGTCACCTGAGAGTGATGGCCCTCATATTAGTGACAACATCACCAAGTAGAATGGACAGCCACCCTCTGCCTTCAGTGGGCAAGCCAGTTCTGAATCCACATGGCCAAACTTCCCTTGATCCCATGCCTCCTGACTTTCCGAATGACCGACTTTCTGAATTGTCCTTCAAATCTGGCCGGGTGCTAAGAATTAGATGAATGTGTTTGAGAGGTGAATATTGGTCGTCACGCCAGGGAGAATGCCATTTCTTTCTAAAGCCTTTCAATCCACCTGAGAAGGCAGATTTATTTGACTGAAAATGTCCCCACACACCCAACAGTTCAGTGCTTCCATACTGAAGGAAGCTGGAACCTCGCATGGTCACGGAGAGGATGTTCTAGAACTGCTTACAGAACCCTGGTCACCGATTGCTGGTGCTGTAGAGTGCTGCGTTAACCACTGCTCTTCTGCACCCACGGATGTCCAGCCAACCAGTACGTTGACTGAAGCTGTACCTTCTCTCTGCTCTGGTTAATGTTACAGGACAACCTAACAGTGGTAGTGGAAGACCTTCGCCTGTGCACAGTCAAAACTGGAGTTGACAATGAGCGGCGATTTTGCTTCGAAGTAGTGTCCCCCACAAAGTGAGTACTCTTTAAAACAAATTTAACATAAAAATCTGGCCACTAGAAGGTAGACGCTTCTTCCTGCAGCCTGCATGGACAGCTGCTTTCTGCAGATTTCCTAGCACTCGATGACACTGCGTTATGTACAATGCAATGAAGTCACTTCCTCTCTTTCAAGCTATTCCGTCATTCTTTACCTCCGCCCTTTGGTTTGGTGTTCCTAAACAGTTCATTCTTTATAGCTGACTTGGATTAGAGCTCAGGATAAATCAACAGTTGTGTCCATTGGGAAAAACAACAAGTATTTCTCACTGAATCAACACACACAAAATGCTGCAGGAACTCAGCAGGTCAGGCAGCGTCTCTGGAAATGAGCAAATAGTTTCAATGTTTCAGGTCGAGAACCTTCTTCAGGACTGAGAAGGAAGGGAGAAAGAAAGATGCCAGAATAAAAAGGTGGGGGGGAAGGGGAAGGAGAACCTTCTTCAGGACTGAGAAGGAAGGGAGAAAGAAAGATGCCAGAATAAAAAGGTGGGGGAGAAGGGGAAGGAGGTGAGCTGAAGGTGATCGGTGAAGCCAGATGTGGGGGAAAGGTCAAGGGATGGAGAGGAAGGAATCTGATAGAGGACAGCGGACCATAGGATAAAGGGAAGGAGGTGGTGACCCGGGGGGGGGGGGCAGGGGGGTGTGATAGGCAGGTGAGAAGAGGTTGGTCAGTGAGGGGAATAGAGGAAGGGGGTAGGTTTGGGGCTATCCAGATGGAATATAAAGTGTTGCTCCTCCACCCTGTGTGTGGCCTCATCTTGGCACAAAGGGAGACCATGGACTGACATGTTGATATGGGAATGGGGAATGGAATTAAAATGTTTGGTCACTGGGAAGTCCCATCTGTGAAAGTATCTCAAAATCTTTTCTGCCATGCCCTCTTGGGAACTTATGGAGCTCAGTAAAATCACCCAGACTCTTCCAAACACCAGCACAGCCAACCTGTTCAGCCTCTTTTAACATGACAGCTCCCTCATAGCAGGAATTAGTCTGATGGGTCTCTTATGACCTCGCACATCTCAAAGGCCTGTTGATTGGAAGGGGACTGACCACTGTAGGTGGGCGGTAGGACAGCCAATTGGCTGAGTTTCTGGGAATAGTTAAGAACCTTACTCCCTGGAGCTTAGGAGAATGAGGAGAGATCTTACAGAGGTATACAAAATTATGAGGGGTATAGATAGAGTCATAGAACAGTACAGCACAGAAACAGGCCCTTCAGCCCATCTAGTCCATGCCAAACCATTCTAACTGCCTATGTCCATCAACCTGCACCAGGACCATCACCCTCCATACCCCCATTAAAATCAAGCTCATATGCACCTCTTGTGCTGGCATATTATTCCACACTCTCACGATCCTCTACGTGAAGAAGTTCCCTTCATTTTCCTCTTAAACTTTTCACTTTTCATCCTCAACCATGACCTTGTTACACAAGCGTGGTGGTGGACGAACCCAAGTGCAGAACATGGGCATGGAGGCAGAGTCAGGAGGCGTTACTAACATAGCGAGCGTGGAATCAGTATCCAGGAGTGATGCTAGACTTAGAACTGGCAGTCCCAAGAACCATGAAACAAGGTTACTGGCAGCTCCTTGTGCTCTCAGGATTTTTATCCTACATTTGCTGTTGGAAAGCAGGTGTTTGTAGTTAGTGGAACCTGGGAATGATTGGAATTAAACGAGGTGATTGAGGCCCAATTCCTGAGGAAGATAGCCAAGTGGGCGATTGCCAGAAGGGACCATGTCATCCCACCCAACCTCAGTGGAAAAAGCCTGCTTGCATTTACCCGATCTTTACCCCTCATAGTTTAGCATACCTCTCAAACTTCTACGTTCTGAGGAATAAAGTCCTAATCTATTCAGTCTTTCCCTGTAACTCAGGTCCTCCAGACCCAGCAACATCCTTGAAAATTTTCTCTGCACACTTTCAACTTTATTTACATTTTTTCTGTACGTAGGTGACCAAAACTGCACACAATACTCCAAATTTGGCCTCACCAACATCTCATTCATCATCAACATAGCATCCCATCTCCTGTATCAATACTTTAAGTTAGACAGACAGACATACTTTATTGATCCCGAGGGAAATTGGGTTTCGTTACAGTTGCACCAACCAGGAATAGAGTAGAAATATAGCAAAATAAAACCAGAAATAATTAAATAAGTTAATCATGCCAAGTGGAAATAAGTCCAGGACCAGCCTATTGGCTCAGAGTGCCTGACACTCTGAGGGAGGAGTTGTAGTTTGATGGTCACAGGCAGGAATTACTTCCTATGATGCTCAGTGTTACATCTCGGTGGAATGAGTCTCTGGCTGAATGTACTCCTGTGCCTAACCAGTACATTATGGAGTGGATGGGAGACATTGTCCAAGATGACATGCAGCTTGGACAGCATCCTCTTTTCAGACACCACCGTCAGAGAGTCCAGTTCCACCCCCACAACATCACTGGCCTTGTGAATGAGTTTATTAATTCTGTTGGTGTCTGCTACCCTCAGCCTGCTGCCCCAGCACATAACAGCAAACATGATAGCACTGGCCACCACAGACTCGTAGATCATCCTCAGCATCGTCCAGCAGATGTTAAAGGACCTCAGTCTCCTCAGGAAGTAGAGATGGCTCTGCCCCTTCTTGTAGACAGCCTCAGTGTTCTTTGACCAGTCCAGTACGTAATCCTCCACCATGTCCACACTGACCCCTTGGATGGAAACAGGGATCACCGGTGCCTTAGCCCTCCTCAGGTCCACCACCAGCTCCTTAGTCTTTTTCACATTAAGCTGCAGATGATTCTGCTCGCACCATGTGACAAAGTTTCCCACCGTAGCCCTGTACTCAGCCTCATCTCCCTTGCTGATGCATCCAACTATGGCAGAGTCATCAGAAAACTTCTGAAGATGGCAAGACTCTGTGCAGTAGTTGAAGTCCGAGGTGTAGATGGCGAAGAGAAAGGGAGACAGGACAGTCCCCTGTGGAGCCCCAGTGCTGCTGACCACTCCGTCTGACACACAGTGTTGCAAGCGCACGTACTGTGGTCTGCCAGTCAGGTAATCAACAATCCATGACACCATCCACCTGCATCACTGTCAGCTTCTCACCCAGCAGAGCAGGAATGCCAATGTGCCAAAATCTTTCTTTACAACCCAATATACCTGTGAATTAGGGTTAATGCAAGCAGGCTTTTTCACTAAGGTTTGCGTGAGACTAGAACTAGAGGTCACAGGTTAAGGGTGAAAGGTGAAGTACTTAAGGGGAATCTGAGAATGGTGCAAGTGTGGAAGGAGCTGACAGTGTAAGTGGTGGATATGGGTTTGAGTGTGAGAATTAAGAGAAGTTTAGATAAGTACATGGATGGGAGAGATACAGAGGACTATCTTTCAGGTGTGAATCGATGGGACCAGGCAGAATAACTGCGTACAGTAGATGGACCGAAGGGCCTGTTTCTGGGCTGTGGTGCTCTGTGACTGTACATGTGGTATCATGAAGCCAGTTTCTCTGTGGATAAAACACATCGGCAGATTATGTAGTCAGGTCCCTGACCCTTGCTCCAGTGTTAACGTTGTAGAAGTAGATGGGTCAGCCATAGCTAAGAAATCATGCCCCAGCGTTGGAGAGGTCAACGATCCTGTGGATGAAAAGGTTAGCAAGTGAGAAGTGTTTGATAGCTCTAGGTCTGAGCCTACCGGTGTTTAGAAAAACTCATTGATACCTGAAAGGCCTAGATAGAGTGGCTGTTGAGAAGATCCTTCCCATTGTGGGAGATTTGATAGTAAGGGGCTACAGCCTCAGAATAGAAGGATGCCCATTTAGAACAGGGATGAGGAGGAATTTCTTTTGCCAGAGGCTGGCGAATATGTGAAGGGCGTCATTGGGTATATTGAAAGCGGAGGGTGATAGGTTCTTGATTAATAAAGGTGTCAAAGGTTATAGGGAGTAAACGGGAGAATGGGGTTGAGAGGGATAATAACAGCCATGATGGAATACCAGAACAGACTCGATGGGCCAAATGACCTAATTCTGCTCCTATGTCTTATGGTCTTACAGCAGGAGAGCCATCTGCTGCGTACAACAGACAGACCCTCAGAATCAGAGGAGCTGGGCCCACTGCAGAGTCTTAAAGCTAAACTCACCTCAGATTAAAACACGACACTTCCACGTAGCTCTCGTGAACATAATTAGGGGGTTTTCAATATTACTTCTTAGGTATGAGGGAGAGAGGAGAAAAGTCTACAGGCAGAGAATGCTGGAGGAACTCAGCATGTCAGGCAGCATCTATGCAGAGGAATAAACAGTCGGTGTTTCGGGCCAAGACCTTCATCAGCACTGGAAAGGAAAGGGGCAGAAGCCAGTAAAAGAAGATGGGGGAGGAGAGGGAGTACAAACTTGCATATACCCCTCCTCCCACTGGTTCCCTCCTCCTTCCTTTAGTCCCATGGTCCTCCACTGTCCTCTCCTATCAGATTCCTTCTTCTTCAGCCCTTTACTCTTCCACCTATCACCTCCCACCTTTTTACTTCATTGCCCCTTACCCAGTCTCACCTATCACCTGCCAACTCTCACTCCTTCCCCTTCCCTCACCTTCTTATTCCATCTGGATTCTGCCCCCTTCCTTTCCGGTGCTGATGAAATGCCTTGGCCTGAAACGTCGACTCTTCATTCCCCTCCATAGATGCTGCCTGACCTGCTGAGTTCCTCCAGCATTGTGTCTCTTACTCTGGGCCCAACTACATGAACATCTCCACTTAACTGCTTCTTTACCTTCAGCCTGTATTGTCCTGCAAAAGGAATTTGTGATGGGATGGTGCAGTGGGAGCTTTACTTTGAGTCAAACCCATCTAAAGACATATTAACATTCCTTGTCTCCTGTACATCAAGACATTGAAACAGACCACAAAATGCTGTGTTTGCATCATTTGAGGATGTGCTGGGGGCACCCGTAATTGTCACCACACTTCCAGCACCACAACGTACTAATCCTAATCTGTATGTTTTTGCACTGTGGGAGGAAACTGGAGCACGCAGAGGAAACCCACGTGGTCACGTCGAGAGCATACGATCTCCTTACAGACAGCGGTGGGTGGAATTGATTTTACAGCTGGCACAGTAAAGCATTGTGCTAACCATTCAGCCCTTGTCTGGAAGTATGTAATTTCACCAGTGGGTGTGATAAAGTTCCAGTGATGGTGAAGGTTTGAAATGGCAATCTCTTTAAATACGTTCTGCTTTGTTGCATTTCCCAACAGGAGCTGTATGCTTCAGGCTGACTCTGAAAAGCACCAGCAAACGTGGATCCAAGCCGTCCAGAACAGTATTGCTACAGCGTTTAACGAGCGGCGCGAGGACAATTACTCGGTACAAGTTCACTCATCCTGGGGCTGCGTAATATTTCAGACTCCACAGCAAACCTCTCCCAAAATACTGACCCCCACTGGGGGATGGTCCCACACACACACTGACCCTCACTGGGGGACGGTCCCACACACACACACTGACCCTCACTGGGGGACAGTCCCACACACACTGACCCTCACTGGGGGACGGTCCCACACACACACTGACCCTCACTGGGGGACAGTCCCACACACACACACACTGACCCTCACTGGGGGACGGTCACACACACACACTGACCCTCACTGGGGGATGGTCCCACACACACACACACACTGACCCTCACTGGGGGACGGTCCCACACACACTGACCCTCACTGGGGGACAGTCCCACACACACACTGACCCTCACTGGGGGATGGTCCCACACACACACTGACCCTCACTGGGGGACAATACCACACACACACTGACTCTCACTGGGGGACGGTCCCACACACACACTGACCCGCACTAGTGGACGGTCCCACACACACTGACCCTCACTGGGGAACGGTCCCACACACACACACTGACCCTCACTGGGGGACGGTCCCACACACACACACTGACCCTCACTGGGGGACGGTCCCACACACACACTGACCCTCACTGGGGGACGGTCCCACACACACACACACTGACCCTCACTGGGGGACAGTCCCACCCACACACACACACTGACCCTCACTGGGGGACGGTCCCACACACACACTGACCCTCACTGGGGGACAATACCACTCACACACTGACCCTCACTGGGGGACAGTCCCACACACACACACACCGACCCTCACTGGGGGACGGTCCCACACTCACACACTGACCCTCACTGGGGGACGGTCCCACACACACACTGACCCTCACTGGGGGACGGTCACACTCACACACTGACCCTCACTGGGGGACGGTCCCACACACACACTGACCCTCACTGGGGACACGGACCCACACACACACTGACCTTCACTGGGGACACGGACCCACACACACACACACACACACTGACCCACACTGGGGGACGGTCCCACACACACACTGACCCTCACTGGGGACACGGACCCACACACACACTGACCCTCACTGGGGGACGGTCCCACACACACACTGACCCTCACTGGGGGATGGTCCCACACACACACTGACCCTCACTTGGGGACGGTCCCACACACACACTGACCCTCACTGGGGGACGGTCCCACACACACACTGACCCTCACTGGGGGACAGTCCCACACACACACACACTGACCCTCACTGGGGGACGGTCACACACACACACTGACCCTCACTGGGGGATGGTCCCACACACACACACACACTGACCCTCACTGGGGGACGGTCCCACACACACTGACCCTCACTGGGGGACAGTCCCACACACACACTGACCCTCACTGGGGGATGGTCCCACACACACACTGACCCTCACTGGGGGACAATACCACACACACACTGACTCTCACTGGGGGACGGTCCCACACACACACTGACCCGCACTAGTGGACGGTCCCACACACACTGACCCTCACTGGGGAACGGTCCCACACACACACACTGACCCTCACTGGGGGACGGTCCCACACACACACACTGACCCTCACTGGGGGACGGTCCCACACACACACTGACCCTCACTGGGGGACGGTCCCACACACACACACACTGACCCTCACTGGGGGACAGTCCCACCCACACACACACACTGACCCTCACTGGGGGACGGTCCCACACACACACTGACCCTCACTGGGGGACAATACCACTCACACACTGACCCTCACTGGGGGACAGTCCCACACACACACACACCGACCCTCACTGGGGGACGGTCCCACACTCACACACTGACCCTCACTGGGGGACGGTCCCACACACACACTGACCCTCACTGGGGGACGGTCCCACACACACACTGACCCTCACTGGGGGACGGTCACACTCACACACTGACCCTCACTGGGGGACGGTCCCACACACACACTGACCCTCACTGGGGACACGGACCCACACACACACTGACCTTCACTGGGGACACGGACCCACACACACACACACACACACTGACCCACACTGGGGGACGGTCCCACACACACACTGACCCTCACTGGGGACACGGACCCACACACACACTGACCCTCACTGGGGGACGGTCCCACACACACACTGACCCTCACTGGGGACACGGACCCACACACACACTGACCCTCACTGGGGGACGGTCACACATACACACTGACCCTCACTGGGGGATGGTCCCACACACACACACTGACCCTCACTGGGGGACGGTCCCACACACACACACTGACCCTCACTGGGGGACAGTCCCACACACACTGACCCTCACTGGGGGACGTTCCCACACACACACTGACCCTCACTGAGGGACGGTCACACTCACACACTGACCCTCACTGGGGGATGGTCCCACACACACACACTGACCCTCACTGGGGGACAGTCCCACACACACACACTGACCCTCACTGGGGACACGGACCCACACACACACTGACCCTCACTTGGGGACGGTCCCACACACACACACTGACCCTCACTGGGGACACTGCCACAGGTCGGTCCCCTGGCACTGATTGTCTCGGGCTTATATTGAATTTGGAATTGACTGAATCCCAGTGAGAGACTGTTCCCAATTGACACGGTGTCAACCATCAGTTATGCTTCAAATGAGGAATCGTTTCTTCATTCCAAAGTGGTTGTGAATCCTTGGAACTTATTCTGAAGATATTCAATCATTCATCCATTATGTGCCATGTTGTATGACATGGACAATCACAGTCTTTCCATCACCATGATTGTTTCTGGCAAATTTTTCTACAGAAGTGGTCTGTCATTGCCTTCTGGGCAGTGTCTTTACAAGACGGGTGACCCCAGCCATTACCAATACTCTTCAGAGATTGTCTGCCTGGCGTCAGTGGTCGCATAACCAGGACTTGTGATCTGCACCGGCTGCTCGTACGACCATCCACCACCTGCTCCCGTGGCTTCATATGATTCCGATCGGTGGTGGGGGTGTGGGGGTGGGGGTGGGGGGGGTGCTACACCTCGCCCAAGGGTGACCTGAGGGCTAGCAGAGGGAAGGAGTGCCTTACACCTCCTTTGGTAGAGACACATCTCCACCCCACCATGCAAAATCGAACTTCTGTTGAGTAAATTCACTGATAAAGGGGAATGGAGAACGGACTTGAATTAGACATGATCAGAGGAGCCTGTAGGGGCGTGAGATAAAGGAAAAGATTTGTCAGATGTAATAGAAAGAATGGAAGCGTGCAAAGAACACAATGCTGGAGGAATTCAGCAGGCCGAGCAGCGTCTGTGGAAAACAGTACAATCGACCTTCTCGGAGGGAAGCCCAACGTGTGCTCTGAAACGTTTGAGGGAAACCGGAGGAAACCCGAGCTCTCACTGGAATTGAACACCAGTCACTGATCACTGATACTGCAAAGTGCTACGCCATGGCGCCCATAGTGGGGCTGAATGGCCTCGTGCTATCCCATTCGCTGCTGAGCTCTAGGCTGCACGGTTTTTGAGCTTTTCCTTTCGGAGTTAGCCTGAGTTGGAGTTGCTAACGTGGTTTGTCGATCACTTCTCCCCCCCAGAAGACAGAGCGCTCAGCAACCATGTCTCCGGGCGTCTTTGACTTCCCCGGTGAAGCGAAACCAGGAAAGGAGAAGGTGCTGGAGCAAGTACAGAGCATCGGCGGCAATGCCCTGTGCTGTGATTGTAATGAGCCGTTGCCAGAATGGGCCAGCATCAACCTGGGGATCACTCTTTGCATCGAATGCTCAGGAATCCACAGGTAATGGCTAGTTAGGGTTAGTCCCACATGTTCCCAGCCGGTTAGGATTAGTCCCACACGTCTCCGGCCGGTTAGGGTTAGTCCCACGCGTCCCCAGCCGGTTAGGGTCAGTCCCACACGTCCCCGGCCGGTTAGGGTCAGTCCCACGCGTCCCCGGCCGGTTAGGGTCAGTCCCACACGTCCCCGGCCTGTTAGGGTTAGTCCCACACGTCCCCGGCCGGTTAGGGTCAGTCCCACGCGTCCCCGGCTGGTTAGGGTCAGTCCCACGCGTCCCCGGCCTGTTAGGATTAGTCCCACACGTCCCCGGCCTGTTAGGGTTAGTCCCACACGTCCCCGGCCGGTTAGGGTCAGTCCCACACGTCCCCGGCCGGTTAGGGTCAGTCCCACGCGTCCCCGGCCTGTTAGGATTAGTCCCACACGTCCCCGGCCGGTTAGGGTCAGTCCCACACGTCCCCGGCCGGTTAGGGTCAGTCCCACGCGTCCCCGGCCTGTTAGGATTAGTCCCACACGTCCCCGGCCAGTTAGGGTCAGTCCCACGCGTCCCCGGCCGGTTAGGGTCAGTCCCACACGTCCCCGGCCTGTTAGGGTCAGTCCCACACGTCCCCGGCCGGTTAGGGTCAGTCCCACGCGTCCCCGGCCGGTTAGGATTAGTCCCACACGTCCCCGGCCGGTTAGGGTCAGTCCCACGCGTCCCCGGCCGGTTAGGGTCAGTCCCACACGTCCCCCACCGGTTAGGGTCAGTCCCACTCGTCCCCGACCGGTTAGGGTCAGTCCCACACGTCCCCGGCCGGTTAGGGTCAGTCCCACACGTCCCCGGCCGGTTAGGGTTAGTCCCACGCGTCCCCGGCCGGTTAGGGTCAGTCCCACACGTCCCCGACCGGTTAGGGTCAGTCCCACGCGTCCCCCGCCGGTTAGGGTCAGTCCCACACGTCCCCGACCGGTTAGGGTTAGTCCCACACGTCCCCGGCCGGTTAGGGTCAGTCCCACACGTCCCCGGCCGGTTAGGGTTAGTCCCACACGTCCCCCGCCGGTTAGTGTTAGTCCAAATGCACTGCTGGGGAGCGTGCAGCTCGCAAAAGCCCACATGAGCCTTTCTTATCCGTAATCCTTCAGGCCTAGTCTCATGAATTGGAGAGGGAGCTTCATTAATAATCTCATCTCGTTGATAGTCTTATTTCATTAATAGAATAAGTCTGGAACTAAAAAGAAAAATCATTCTCAGTGATAAATCTGTGAAATGATTGGATTGCAGATTTTTATTTGTCTGGTTATTAATGTCCTTCGTGGGGGTGGTGTGGGGGGGTGCGTGCCTGATCAACCTTACTTACACTCCAGGCACAGAGCAGTAAGTCCAAATTCACTACCCTTTGAGATGGTTTCTATTTAGTATAAATACTGACCTTTACAATGCAATACGTAATAATAATAACCCAAACACTCATTACGATGCCAAAAGTGAATTTTAGGAAAGTAATTCCAAGCTATGTTCTAAATAACATGAGCAAAGTTGTTCATAACTACTCCCACACTGGTCAGCGATGAAGAATAGCAGAGCTCGCAGCAGAATGTGGACCAGCTGGGAAAATGGCAACACACACAAAATGCTGGTGGAACACAGCAGGCCAGGCAGCATCTATAGGGAGAAGCGCTGTCGACGTTTCGGGTCAGGACTGGGAAAATGGCGGATGGAATTTAATGCAGACCAGACTGAGGTGTTACACTTTGGTAGGGTCAACCAGGATAGGTCTTAGCCAGTGAACGGTAGGACATAGAACAAAGGGATCTGGGAATACAGGTCCATAATTCGTTGACAATGGCGTCACAGGTAGTCAGGGCTTTGACACATTGACCTTCATAAATCTTTGTTCAGTACAGGAGACGGGGTGTTATGTTGAAGTTGTATAAGATGTTGGTGAGGCCTACTCTGGAGCATTATGTCCACTTTTGGTCACCTACCTACAGGAAAGATTAAAAGTTGGCAGGAGTACAGAGAAAATGTATAAGGATGTAGCAGGGACTGGAAAGACTGTATAAGCTAGGTCTGTATTCATAGGAAGATTGAGGGGAGGTTTACCAAATTTTGAGGGGTATAGATAGAGTAAATGCAGGCAGAGTTGTCTACTGATGTTGGGTGGGACTACCACCAGAGGTCATGGGTTAAGGGTGAAAGGTGAAAAGTTTAAGAGAACATGAGGGGAAACTTCTTCACTCAGAAGGTGGCGAGAGTGTGGAGCGAGCTTCCAGTGCAAGTGGTGCATTATTTTAACATTTAACAGAAGTTTGGATCAGTACATGGATGGTAAGGACATGAAGGGCGATGGTCCTGGTGCAGGTCGATGGGACTAGACAGTTTAAATGGTTCAGCCTGGGCTAGATAGGCCGAAGGGCCTGCCTCTGTGCTGTATTTTTCTATGACTCTATGACACATGGAGATAAGTGTAAGCTGAAATTATAGAGGCTGCAATGGTAGAAATAAATCAAATCTTTGGTTTAACCTTAGCAATGGAAATTGTGTAAACTTAAAACGACAGCTCTTACTGCTGCTTGTGTGTGATGGAGTGGGCTTTGGGGTTCTAATATTTTCTGTTGTCCAACCTTTGGGGTTTTTTCGCCTGTTTCATGGATATCTGTAAGGGTTTGGGGTTGTATGCCATATACATTCTCCAATATTAAATTGAACCACTGAACTCACTGGATGGACAGACATTGAGCATCTTCAGATGCCACTTGCTGCTAAGACATCAAATATTGCGTCAAAGCAATTGGACCTTGAAAAAGAATTGTAGTAAGTTAGACCTGATGGATCAAAGATATCTTAACCTAAACCCTTGGAAACTTCTTATGTGGCATTGATCGAACAACTTCCTGGTATCTTGACATTCCCCTGTGGAATTTAAACCAGCTTGTTTCTGTGATTAGCAGAAAAGTCGTTACTTTGACTGCCTTGTTGCTACCATGAGAATCAATCCTCTTGCAGTACCAGAATCTGTTTTCAATCTTTCGGCTCTCCTCTAGCCCTGGCAAACTTCGAGTTCAGAAAGCTCCAGACTTTGCCCACTTTTCTATGTTTGCAGACATCACACGAAAGAGCCCAGTTTGAAATTTATGGATTTACAACTGGAGTCTTAATTCTAAATAACAAAAGCCTCAGAATACAAGCAGGTCCATTTAGAACAGGGACGAGGAGGAATTTCTTTAGCCAGAGGATGGGGAATCTGTGAAATTCATTGCTACAGGCAGCTGTGGAGGCCAAGTCATTGGGATTATTTAAAGCAGAGGCTGATAGGCTCTTGATTATTTAGAGCATCGAAGGTTACAGGGAGAGGGCAGCAGAATGGCATTGAAAGGGAAAATAAATCAGCCATGATGAAATGGTAGAGCAGACTCGAAGGGCTGAATGGCCTAATTCTGCTCGCATGTCTTTTGGTCTTATGGTCAAATTCAGGCTAGTGAACCACCAAATACAATGGAAAAGATCTCTAACAATGCTGGAGAAGAATTAGTCCATTGCATTGTGGTTGTTTCATTTTCCCTCTCAATGCTGGGGATGTCGCACCATTCATAAAATTCACTCAGATTCAAAAACTCCAATTACTGTCCTCCTTTATTCTTCCTAGCCCAGAAAGTCTGATTTTAATAATGACCCTCTTCGCTCTAAGTCCTCCGAAGCCAGCGTTGGAGAGGCAGAAGTTTCTCCAGTGAAATACTGCACATTCCAAAGCCATAACTTTCAGTTGGTATCGCTTTCTTCCATGGCTGCTGGCTCTGTCTTCTCTTTGGTGACTGGAACCGAACCAGACTGCTCTTAGCCTCAGTGTTACCCCTCCCTCCAAGTTTAGCTTCAGAACTTGTATTTGTACCAAATTTCCATCGCCATGCCATCTCAATTCCTTCCCAGTCCCAGCTGAAGTCCTCATCCGAGTTTTTGGCCTCTCTAAATTCCAGTATTCTGATCCACTCCTACCTGGCCTCTCTACGTAGCCAAAGTAAACTTATTGTCAAAATATGGATATGCTACCATATAGTTAAACTTGGATTTTCTTTTTGTTTTTTTGGGCTCATATCTGAATCTAAACATACTACCCTGAGATTCATTCTCTTACCAGACATTTCAATGATTCAGTGGTTCAATTGCTTATCAGAGAATGTATACAGTATACAACCTCAGCAAATCTATAGATAGTAACTATAGCAGGATCAATGATAGATCAGCCAGAGTGTAGAAGGCAACAAATTGTGCAAATTCAAATCTAAATAAATAACGAGAACATGAGATAATGAGTAAAGAGTTCATGGTAGTGAGATCATTGGTGGTGGGAATATTTTAATGGATGGGCAAGTGAGTGTAGTTATTCGATTTTGTTCTGATGGTTGAGGGGCAATAACTGTTCCTGAACCTGGTGGTGTGAGTCCTGAGGCTCCTGTACCTTCTTCCTGATGGTAGCAGCTAGAAGAGAGCTTGTCCTGGATGGTGGGGGTCCCTGATGATGGATGCTACTTTCCTGCGACAGCGTTTTGTGTAGCAGTGCTCAGTGATGGGGAGGGCTCTATCCGTGATGGACTGGGCTGAATCCAGTATCTTTTGTAGGCCTTCCCATTCCAGGGCATTGGTGTTTCTACGCCAGGCAGTGATGCAGCCAGTTAATACACTCTCCACCACACACCTATGGAACTTTATTTACCCACATTACATGTAGCAGCAACTTGTTGGTCAGGGAGTGACTCGCAACAAAGAAGCAACAACATTCAAGAACCAATAATTATATTAAACACAAAGTTAGAGGTTAGAGTACAGAAATGGAATAAAACGTGCATAAATACGAAAATAATAGCATGTTATAAAGTCAGGAGACTCTGCAGATGCTGGAATTCCAAAGCAACACACACAAACTGCTGGAGGAACTCGACGGGTCGGGCAGCAGCTATGGAGAGGTCCTCAGTCCAAAACATTGACTCTTTATTCAAGGTCTGAGATTGTTTAATGCCATTCCTGTTCACAGCTGTAAAGGGAACAACATAATTGTTACTCCAGATCAGATGCAGCACAAAGAAACACATATAAAGAACATAATAATAAACCACAATCAATTTAACTATATCAGATAGATTGACTGTGCATCCATAAGGTGAGGCCAGGCTGTACATAAGGTGACTGGTGAGAAATATAAAGTAATGGTGGAGTTAGTGGGTGGGGGTGTTGATCAGCCTCACTGCTTGGGGAAAGTAACTGTTTTTGAGCCTGGTGGTCCTGGCGTGGATGCTCCCTCCCTGATGGGACTGGGACAACCAGTCCGTGAGCAGGGTGGGTGGGACCCTTCATGATGTTACTGGCCCTTTTCCAGCACCTTTCTGCATGATGGTGGGCAGGCTGGTGCCGGTGATGCACGGGGATGTTTAGATGCTGCCTGAACTGCAGAATCCCTGGCATTTTGTGAGTGTGAGTATGTATCGGTGTGTATTGACAATGTAAACAGCATTATAAAAAGCAACACACGCTGGAACAACTCAGCAGGTCAGGCAGCATCTATGGAGATGAATAAACAGTTGACGTTTCAGGCCAAGACCATTCTTTGGGACTGGAAATGAGGGGGGAAGATGCCAGAGTAAAAAGGTGGGGGGGGGAGGGGAAGGAGGATAGCTAGAAGGTGATGGGTGAAGCCAGGCGGGATGGAGAGGAAAGAGTGTGAAAGGAAAGGAGAGTAGACCATAGGAGAAAGGGAAGGAGGAGGGGACCCAAGGGAATGCGATAGGCAGGTGAGAAGTGTCGGGGGGAGGCAGAGATCACAGAGGGAGCAGTGAGAGAGGGTCTCACTGAACTCCCATTAAGGAGAAGATTTAAACTTCTTCAGGGTAGACATCCCTCACATTATAAAAAGTGGCTTGACGTGTTTACAGTGTAGCGAGGTGACGCGGTATAGAGGGAAGCAGGGGGGCTAACTAGAATGGTTGATCAGATTAACTGCCTTGGAGAAGAAACTCTTGGGTTTTTGTTTTAAAAGACCTTCACATTTTAATTTTAGTTTTATATTTTCCACCTGGCTTCTAGTATTTGAATGTCAGAAATTGAGGTCAAGAGTAAATCATGGGACTGAGTGCGAGGAATGAGCTCTGGAAACGAGCACCTGATTTGAGGCTGAAGAATAAGGTCCTGAGACTCCAAATCATGAGAATTAACTGTTTCTCTTGTGTCTGATAGGAGCCTGGGAGTGCACTTCTCCAAAGTCCGGTCACTGACTCTTGATTCTTGGGAGCCTGAATTGTTGAAGGTGAGTCTGCTCCACCCAGGCAAAGGGTCATTCTGACATTGAACCTCCCTCCACCTCTCACCCTTTTCTACATGATCCTCTATTCCACTGATACTCCCCCAACTCTCCCCTTCTGCCGTATTTCACCCTCGGCTCCTTCTCTCTCTTATTCCATCTAACACTTCCCACTCTCCCTTTGAATCCTATCTGCTACAGCACAGAAACAGTCCATTTGGCTAAGCTCATCCATGCTGGGAGAGGTGAGTTCCTGAGCTAATCCCATTTGCCTGCATTCGGCCCACCTCCTCCAAACCATCCTGGGGTCTCCAGGCCCCTTGCTTAATGGCATTGGTCCATGGTATAAACAAAGTTAGGAGGCCCTGCTCTAAACCTTTACAACACAACACCCTCTCTCTCTTACACCTGCTGCATCTCCCTGCACTGAAATGCTTATCAAAAGTGACAGCTTCCACCCAGCATGACATGTTTCATGCCACTTAGCTCAGCTGCTGGAAAGGTAAGCTTTACTACCCCTAGAATTCCTCTTTAAACCTACCCCTATCTATGGGGCAAGCTACTTGCGTGATGTCACAACAAAACCCTTGCACTCAACGTCAGCGAGACCGAGGATCCGACTGCGACTTTGGAGAATTTGTGGAATTGGTTACCACAGGCGGCAGAGGGGGCCATGTCACTGGGGATATTTAAGACAGAGGTTGATAGATTCTTGATTGGTCAGGGCATGAAGCGATACAGGGATGAGGCTGGGGACTGGGGCTGAGAGGGAAATGGGTCAGCCTTGATGAAATGGTGGAGCAGACTCGATGGCCACTCTCTACATAAAGCAAAACTTGCCTTGTAAACCTCCCTTAAACTTCCCCCCTCCCACATTAACACTCTACTCTCTAGTATTTGACATTTCCATCCTGGGAAAATGGCTCTGACTGGCCTACATATACCTCACCGAATTTAACATTGATCAATCAGCCTCCAAAATTCCAGCGAAAACAACCCAAATTTGCCCAACTTCTCCTTAAAGTCGATAATATCTAATCCAGCAGCTCTCCAAACATCTTCTGTACCTTCTCCAGACTCTCCACACCCTTCCTGTAATGCAGCAACCAGAACTGCACACCATATTCCAAATGCGGCTAAGGTCTAAACGACTGTGACATGACTCCCCTACAGCTCTGCTCAATACTTCTGTCTTCTTAGCCACCCAATCTATTTGCCTTACCACCTTCACTGAGTTATGGATCCCTCTGAACATCGATGATCCTGCCATTTCCTGTCACCGTTGGCCTCAGCTCTGCCCACATTACACACCATCTGGAGATTCTGTGGACACTGGAAATCCAGAGCAGCACACACAAAATACTAGAACACAGCAGCATTTTTGGAGAGGAATAAACAGTCGGTGTTTTGGGCTGAGAGCTTTCATCAGGACTGGAAAGGAAGGGGACAGAAGCCAGAATAAGGAGGTGGGGGGGGGTGGGGAGGCATGCAAGCTGCAGGTGATAAGTGAGATCAGGTGAGGGGGAGGGGAATGAAGTGAGAAGCTGAGTGGTGATAGGTGGAAGAGGTAAAGGGTTGAAGAAGTGGGAACCTGATAGGAGAGGAGAATGGACCATGGGACCATGGGAGAAGGAGGGGCATCAGGGAAGGTGATGTCCATTTCTCCTACAGATCCTGCTGATATATATGGTTTGCATCCATCTGTCTCAAAGGACTATGGGTGTCAATCGTCATCCCAAGCTTGGGTGAAAGTTACGGAGGTCCTGAGATGCCCCTCTCGGCCTCACCGGTGTAGTGCAAAGGAAAACTTATAAAGCAATTCATTTGGCACCAACTTGGCTGCAGGAGCTGCTGGAAGGATGTTCAATAACGTCCAGTCGTCTTAGGGGTTCCACTCCAGATTTGCTGTCAGGGTTTACTGCCGTAGCCTTCGTCTCTCCCGAGGCTGCCCACGAGGCAGTGGGGCTATTTACCCGTGGCTGGGGATCTGGTTCACGAGCACCAGGGCGTGTCCACACACCAGCGGGCCTGTGTACTACACGTGCAGGGGCCAGACCTCCTCCCCATCCTCTTGTTCAGCCCGCGTCCGAAAGGAGTTCCGTTTCCATGTGTCACCAGGGAAGAGGCTCCACGTGAGGCTTGTTTTTGGAGAGGCTACGTTCTGGTGACCTGTAAATGTTCAGCTCTCCTTTTCGCAAGACTGCTGGCCAGTGGTGCAAGCTGAAAGTGAGAGTGACAAGCACTACCCACTACACTAGCACACTATGCACATCACAACAATCATTTTGACACCTACTGTATATATAAACAGAGGTCCCAAAATTAATACTTGTGGAACACCACTGGTCACAGACCTGAGACAGATTAACACCCCTCCCCATTACTCCTTTGCTTTCTATATCCAAGCCGATTTTGAATGCAGTCTGACCAAGTTTTCATAGATTCTATATTGCTTAATCTTCTGGGTCAGACTACCATGAATAAACTCGTCATTAACTAAAGTTTGCATAAACTACGTTCATGGCCCTACCCACAACAATCATAATTGTCACCTCCTCAAAAATCGCAGTCAAGATTGTAAGACATGAGCCCCACCCACAGCTACCTGTATATATATATATATATATATACACACACACACACACATGCCACTGACCATCCCTAATATGAGTAGATTCTATGCTTGAAAATCTCCTTCAATAATTTCCTTGCCACTATAAGAGGTCCACCTGTCTATAACAGGACAGCATATTAGCGTAGTGGTTAGCATGGTACTTTACAGTACAGGCAACCTGTGTTCCATTCTCAACACCATATGTAAGGAGCTTGTACCTTCTCCCCATGACTGTGTGGGTCCCCTCTGCGTGCTCCGGTTTCCTCTGGGTGCTCCGGTTCCCTCTGCATGCTCCAGTCCCCTCTGCGTGTTCCGGTTCCCCCTGTGTGCTCCGGTTCCCTCTGGGTGCTCCGGTCCCCTCTGTGTGCTCCGGTTCCCTCTGGGTGCTCCGGTCCCCTCTGCGTGCTCCGGTTTCCTCTGGTTGTTCCGGTTCCCTCTGTGTGCTCTGGTTCCCTCTGGGTGCTCCGGTCCCCTCTGCGTGCTCCGGTTTCCTCTGGGTGCTCCGGTCCCCTCTGCGTGCTCTGGTTCCCTCTGCGTGCTCCGGTTCCTCTGGGTGCTCCGGTCCCCTCTGTGTGCTCCAGTCCCCTCTGCGTGCTCTGGTTCCCTCTGGGTGCTCCGGTTCCCTCTGCGTGCTCCGGTTCCCTCTGGGTGCTCCGGTCCCCTCTGCGTGCTCCGTTTTCCTCTGCGTGCTCTGGTTCCCTCTGGGTGCTCCGGTTCCCTCTGGGTGCTCCGGTTCCCTCTGCATGCTCCAGTCCCCTCTGCGTGTTCCGGTTCCCCCTGTGTGCTCCGGTTCCCTCTGGGTGCTCCGGTCCCCTCTGTGTGCTCCGGTTCCCTCTGGGTGCTCCGGTCCCCTCTGCGTGCTCCGGTTCCCTCTGGGTGTTCCGGTTCCCTCTGTGTGCTCTGGTTCCCTCTGGGTGCTCCGGTCCCCTCTGGGTGCTCCGGTTTCCTCTGGGTGCTCCGGTCCCCTCTGCGTGCTCTGGTTCCCTCTGCGTGCTCCGGTTCCTCTGGGTGCTCCGGTCCCCTCTGCGTGCTCTGGTTCCCTCTGCGTGCTCCGGTTCCTCTGGGTGCTCCAGTCCCCTCTGCGTGCTCCAGTCCCCTCTGCGTGCTCTGGTTCCCTCTGGGTGCTCCGGTTCCCTCTGCGTGCTCCGTTTTTCTCTGCGTGCTCTGGTTCCCTCTGGGTGCTCCGGTTCCCTCGGGGTGCTCCGGTTTCCTCTGCGTGCTCCGGTTCCCTCTGGGTGCTCCAGTTCCTCCTGCGTGCTCCGGTTTCCTCCCAAAGTCCAAACACCTGTGGGTTCTGCTTAGTGAACTGTGCACACGCTAAGTGGCAACACTTGCAGCCTTCCCACAGCACCGTCCTTGCTGATTTGATTTGGCGCAAACTCAATGTCTCAATGTGTGTGTGGCAAATAAAGCTAATCTAAAAATAATATCTATCCTTCCACTTGCCTCTCATTTGCCCCTTCCTCCCTGCTCTCGCTACCCTCTCTCACCTCTATTCCTTCCCACTCCTTCTTGTCCTGACTAGCTCACAACCACACATTCTTTCCCACCCTCTTTCTCTCTTTCTTTGTCTCTGTCTGTCTGTCTGTCTGTCTCTCTCTCCGTCTCTCCTCCCTCTCTCTCCCTCTCTTTCGTTGTCTCTATCTGTCTGTCTATCTCTTTCTCCCTCTCTTTCCCTCTTTCTCCCTCTCTCCCCCTCTCTTCCCCTCTCTCCCTCTCTCTCCCTCTCTTTCTCTCTCTTTCATCTTCTCTGTCTGTCTGCCTCTCTGTCTCTACACTCCCACCTCTATCTCCCACTCTCAGTCCTAAGTAGCACACAACCACATGTTCTTTCTCACACTCTCGCTCTTTCTTAGTCTCAGTCTGTCTGCCTCCTTCTCTCTCTCTCTCTACCCTCCTTCCGCTACCTCCCACACTCAGTCCTAACTAGCTCACAACCACACATTCTTTCTCTCCCTCTCTGTCTCCTCTCTCTCTCTCTCTCTCTCTCTCTCTCCCTCTCTCTCTCTCTCTCTCTCTCTCTCTCTCTCTCTCTCTCTCTCTCTCTCCCTCTCTCTCTCTCTATCTGTCTGTCTCTTTCCCCCTCCCATTCCACCACAGGCTGTTTCCCCCTCACTCACTCTGCCTACTGTCTCACCAACAGCTAATGTGTGAGCTGGGGAACTCTAACATTAACCAGATCTATGAAGCACGAATCGAGGATATGACAGTGAAGAAACCACACCCTGGCTCGCCTCGGTAAGGATAACTGAGACAAGCTATTGGGGGGGCTCCTGTTTAACTCCTGAGAACTGAGGAACACCCATCATGATCAATGATAACCTCTCATTGCTCCTTCCACAGGCAGGAGAAGGAAGCCTGGATCCGGGCCAAGTACGTGGAGAAGAAATTCATTCAGAAGTTGCCTGAAAGTGCCGTTAGGCTGCATAAAAGCAGCTCAAAACCTAACCAACGCACCAGCACATTGGAAAGGCCCCCCAAACCAGAAAAACCACCCAAGCCCTTTGTGAAGTCTCGGGGAAAAGGTAAGATTGCAGGTGCCGAGATTTTAAAACTGCAACAACTTCATGATCACTTCAGACTCCTTTGGCAGGTTTAAATGCTTTCGAGGGCACCTGTAAGTCAGTAACATTGAGATGTAGTTCATTATCTGGAGAAACTGCACCCTGGCTCTCCTGGGTAAGGAGCATGAATCAGACACCAAAATCTGGGCCGGGTCTTCTAGCCCATTTCATTGCCTGGATCTCTAACGTCAAGGTGAATTTATTGCCAGATATTTCACCATGTACTACCCTGAGATTCATTTGCTTGCAGGCATGTACAGGAAAATAAATAAATACAATGGAATTTATATAAAAGCTAGACGTAAACAGCAAATGACAAGTCTTACAATAATTTTAAAAAGTAAATAAATGTTACTGAGACATGACTTGTAGAGTCCCTGAAAGTGAGTCTGTGGTTTGTGGAATCAGCTCACTGTTGTGGTGACTGAAGTTGTCCACACTGGTTGAGGAGCCTGATGATTGAAGGGTAATAACTGTTCCTGAACCTGGTGGTGTGGGATCTGGAAAGATCCTCCCAGCATTTCTCACTCCTAAATCTGGGTGTCTTTCAGAATCAGAATCAGCTTTAATATCACTGGCATACGTAATGAAATTTGTTGTCTTTACAGCAACAAGGCAAGGAAATACATAATAGAAAAAATTGTGAATTACAATAAGTATGTATGTATTAAATAGTTAAATGTTTATAAATGACCTGGATGAGGAAGTGGTGGAATGGGTTAGTAAATTTGCTGATGACACAAAGGTTGGGGGTGTTGTGGATAGTGTGGAGGGCTGTCAGAGGTTACAGCGGGACATTGATAGGATGCAAAACTGGGCTGAGAAGTGGCAGATGGAGTTCAACCCAGATAAGTGTGAGGTGGTTCATTTTAGTAGGTCAAATATGATGGCAGAATACAGTATTAATGGTAAGACTCTTGGCAGTGTGGAGGATCAGAGGGATCTTGGGGTCCAAGTCCATAGGACACTCAAAGCAGCTGCATAGGTTGACTGTGTAGTTAAAAAGGCGTATGGTGCATTGGCCTTCATCTATTGTGGGATTGAGTTTAAGAGCTGAGAGGTAATGTTGCAGCTATATAGGACCCTGGTAAGACCCCACTTGGAGTACTGTGCTCAGTTCTGGTCGCCTCACTACAAGAAGGATGTGGAAACCACAGAAGGGGTGCAGAGAGATTTACAAGGATGTTGCCTGGATTGGGGAGTGTGCCTTATGAGAATAGGTTGAGTGAACTCAGCCTTTTCTCCTTGGAGTGACGGTGGATGAGAGGTGACCTGATAGAGGTGGATAAGATGATGAGAGGCATTGATCGTGTGGATAGTCAGAGGCTTTTTCCTAGGACTGAAATGGCTAACACAAGAGGGCATAGTTTTAAACTGCTTGGAAATAGGTACAGAGGAGATGTCAGGGGTAAGTTTTTTACACAGAGAGTGGGGAGTGCGTGGAATGGGCTGTCGGTGACAGTGGTGGAGGCGGAAACGATAGGGTCTTTTAAGAGACTCCTGGATGGCTACACGGAGCTTAGAAAAGTAGAGGGCTATGGGTAAGCCTTGGTAGTTCTAAGATAGGGACATGTTCGGCACAGCTTTGTGGGCCGATGGGCCTGTATCGTGCTGTAGGCTTTCTATGTTTCTAAATAAGTGGTGAAAAAATAGAAATCAGACATTAAGAGGTAGTGTTCATGGTTTCATTGTCCATTCAGAAATTGGATGTGGAGGGGAAGAAGCTGTTCCTGAATCACTGAGTGTGTGCCTCCTTCTTGATGGTAACAATGAGAACAAGGCATGATGTGGGTGATGGGGACCTTAATGACAGATGCATCGCTGCTTGAAGATGTCTTGGATACTACAGAGGCCTGGGTACTCCATGACGGAGCTGACTGAATTTACAAGTCTCTGCAGCTTATTTCAGTCCTGTGCAGTAGCCTCCCCACCCCACCATATCAAATGGTAATGCAGCTGGTTAGAATAGTCTGCACAGTACATCTTTAGAAATTTGTGGCTTTGGTGACATGTCAAATATTCTCAAATTCCTAATGAAATAGAGCAACTGCGGTCCAGGGTGATCTCTCATTTGCTCTTGCAATGACACAGATGGAGGCCTATCGGCCCATTATCTACATGCCAGATGCAAGAGAACAATCCCAATTGAACCATCCTCAGTCTCCCACAGATGATATGAAACATTGATCAGGAGATATACAATTGGCTGCTGCTGGCTAATGAGAACCTCACACAGTATAATAGGACCTTAACCATTTGCAAGAGCAATTAAGAGCTCGGTTTAACATCCCATTCAAAAGACAATGTAGCACTCCCTCACAATACCTAATCAAATGGTTTTGCAGTCCCTCAGCAATTCACTCTCCCTCAGCACAGCATTCCTGCAATTCACTCTCCCTCAGCACAGCATTCCTGCAATTCACTCTCCCTCAGCACAGCATTCCTGCAATTCACTCTCCCTCAGCACAGCATTCCTGCTCATTCATTCTCTCTCTCTCACACAGCATTCCTGCAATTCACTCTCCCTCAGCACAGCATTCCTGCTCATTCATTCTCTCTCTCTCTCACACAGCATTCCTGCTCATTCATTCTCTCTCTCTCACACAGCATTCCTGCTCATTCATTCTCTCTCTCTCTCACACAGCATTCCTGCTCATTCATTCTCTCTCTCTCACACAGCATTCCTGCTCATTCATTCTCTCTCTCTCACACAGCATTCCTGCTCATTCATTCTCTCTCTCTCTCACACAGCATTCCTGCTCATTCATTCTCTCTCTCTCTCACACAGCATTCCTGCTCATTCATTCTCTCTCTCTCTCACACAGCATTCCTGCTCATTCATTCTCTCTCTCTCACACACAGCATTCCTGCTCATTCATTCTCTCTCTCTCTCACACAGCATTCCTGCTCATTCATTCTCTCTCTCTCTCACACAGCATTCCTGCTCATTCATTTTCTCTCTCTCACACACAGCATTCCTGCTCATTCATTCTCTCTCTCTCTCACACAGCATTCCTGCTCATTCATTTTCTCTCTCTCTCACACAGCATTCCTGCTCATTCATTCTCTCTCTCTCTCACACAGCATTCCTGCTCATTCATTCTCTCTCTCTCTCACACAGCATTCCTGCTCATTCATTTTCTCTCTCTCTCACACAGCATTCCTGCTCATTCATTTTCTCTCTCTCTCACACAGCATTCCTGCTCATTCATTTTCTCTCTCTCTCTCACAGCACTGCTCTGGAAATAACAATGCAGATCTCTTACAATCTTGATTCCA
The DNA here is from genome assembly GCF_048418815.1 of Hemitrygon akajei. Classification (NCBI taxonomy): domain Eukaryota; kingdom Metazoa; phylum Chordata; class Chondrichthyes; order Myliobatiformes; family Dasyatidae; genus Hemitrygon; species Hemitrygon akajei. Next base: position 100,521,540 of record NC_133129.1, on the reverse strand, counting down.
AAGCAGGAATTCAACTGGAAAGATTCTAACACATAGGCAAAGAGTACCCCGTGCCAAACTAGTACAACAGTGGCAAACATCTGATTCAGAAATACAAATCTGAGTGTTCTTTCTTTAGTTGTGAGCACCTGGAAAAGGCAGCTCAACAAAGTGATCTATGAGTCCAGTTCTATCCTTTCCTGTAGGTCCAACGATGGGAGGGATTGAGACAGCAATGGTCCAGGGCAGGTCAATGGCACTAGTCAGAATAACAGTTCAGCAGAGACCAGATGGGCTGAAGGGTCTGTCACTGTGCTGTAGTGTTCTGTGACTCTATAAATCTGTTGCATGTCTGTTCACCTGAATCTCGCCCCTCCAAAAAGGCCCGAACTCTCTTCTCAGTTTTGTAGGGACTCTTGTGAACTGCAACCTGTTCTTGAGGCAAACACACATCTTTCCCTCCTCCTGTTTCCCCACTTGCAGATGTTAATTACAAAACACCCTCGCCCAACGAGAGCACCGAGGAGCTGCGGGACCTCCATCCAGGGGCGCTTCTTTACCGAGCCGCCGCACTCCAAAATCTACCTGTCATGGCCGATGCACTCGCACACGGAGCTGATGTCAACTGGGTGAACACGTCAGATGAGAACAAGACTCCCCTTATCCAGGCAGTGACACCGGTAAGACAGTAACCTACTATATCAGCAGCCGTTGCAGATCCTCGTGGCCCAGTTCAGTCCGACATTACCATACACCATTCAGCTCAGTCTTCTACTATACAGTAACAAACTACAACAAATTCCAATTATAAGCACATCTATTACTCGCAAGGAAAGGTCTACTTCTGTTTGTTAAATTGTTGAGAGGTAGCTTCAATCTTATAGCAGAAAAAACTATAAAATTTTTACTTTTATACTTTTACAGAGACCAGTAATTCACCAACTTGATGCCTCTGAGGTTGTTCCGTCGGAAAATGGCATTCCTTCCTTATCCTCATCCGTGGGGTGTTTTATATATCAGTCAATTTGCCTTTTGAGGCTTCTTGCCCCCATGACAGCTGTATCCTGTTTTTCTCTGTTATCAGAACATTCCTTATTATAAATACACACCCTGCTATAAAACACATATAGACTTCTTGGAAGTTTCCATCCAAACCAGCAAAGCACTCTGGGATCACACAGGTACTATTTTGTCACATTACATTTTTTAAAAGTTATAAATTCATAAAGGCTTCAGAGTAACAGATATATTTTCGAAACCTCCACTGATCCAGCCAGTAACACCGGTAAGACTGCAATCTCTTACATCACCAGCTGCTGTATATCTTTCAAGGCCTAATAACTTCTGAGGATATTTGGCACTGTAATTCCAGATGATGACACTGAAGGCTTTTACAGGAAGAGTCCATTTCAACCCCTGTGTCTGTGGTAGCACAGAGCAATAAAAAACAATGCATTTATAAAGAGCCTCCCATGTCAGCACTACACCATGGCATTGACTGTTTCTGTTCCAATTAGGGATCTGTGGAAACACTAAAATCAAACCCTAATTCAAATCAAATTCAAGTTTAATTATCATTCAATCATACATGAACACAGCCAAAAAAACAGCATTTATCTGGGGCCGAGGCTCAAAACATACACAGTACATTCAAAATAGCGACCAAAAAACACAGTCACATGAAAAGAAATACATATATAGCCCAAGTCCCTGATTGACGTATCCAGCAAATTGATGCTGTAGTTCCCAGCAGTGCACAGACAAACCAGCCTGACATTCCATTGATTGACCACTGGGGGGGAGGGCAACACAGACAGGCGAGGTAATCCCCCAACCGAGCACAGACGTAACACTATACCGCCTCCAGTGTCTCCTCTCCTGGACTGCAGCAGCAGGCAAGCCCACGGCTTGAGGCCTAGTCCTTGCTACAAACAAGGCAACACAGCTCCCCTGCCGTCTGTCATGCCACCAAACAAGGGGAGCAGGCCTGCGGCATCTAACATTATCGATATCCAACAGACTCTAACACTTAAGTAGATGAACTTTAGGTTTCCAGTGGTTCAGCTTTGGCCTGTGTCTATTTGCTTGTCCTCCTTATCATATTGCAAGTATAACAGAGTTTATTTCACTGAGTGTGGTTAGCATAGTTGGGAAGAGACCCTAGTGATTCCAGTCCACTGGATTGGAATGTGTCAGACAGACTAATAATCTATTGAAATCAGCTCCCTTCCTGCTTCTAGTGCACATGTTCTGTGAAAGATGGATTGTCTGCGTTACGAGATTACCGCCAACCTCAGATTCAGAGTTATTTCTCACATGTGGACTAAAACATTCAGTGGAATGCATCATTTGTGGTAACAGCCAACGAGGAGGTGCTGGGGGCAGCCCACAAGTGTCACCACACACTCTAGCATCAACTTAGCACGCCCACAATGTTTCACAGGACAATAAGGTGACAACGACAGCAACAACAACAGCAAGGCAAGCCTCTTTCCCACCTACTCAGATAGAGGCGCCCAACCCTAGCACAGGCCTCCACTCCTGGGTAAAGCCCCTGAAGTATAACGGCTGTAGTAACAGAACCACTGAGGTCTGAAAAGGGACAAGGCAGCAGGCACTGGCAGGGCTGATTTCTCCCTGCAAAAATCTTCAGTTTCTGCATCCCTTTGGAAGCTGATTATTGAGCTAAACCTTGGATTTGATTTTTTCTCTCTTCTCCAGGGTTCCTTGGTGGCCTGTGAATTTCTGCTGCAGAACGGTGCCCACGTAAACCAGATGGACATTCACAGTCGTGGTCCTCTGCACCACGCCACCATCCACGGACACACCGGGTGAGTAAGCCAGGTGCCAAGCGTGCCTGGTATTACATGCCCATGGAAACAAAAGGAAAACTCTGAACGTTAATCCCTTACTCGGATAAGAGTCATTATTTCATCTTCAGAGGTGATCCATGATGAATGACCTGCATCCAGAAACATTTTACAGTCCATTCCCAGGGCAGGTTCCGCACAAAATAGGCAAAGTAAACTTACTGTCAAAGTAGATACATGAGGTTCATTTTCTTGTGGGATAACTCAATAAATCCATAAAATAATGACCATATCAGAATCAATGAAAGACCACGGCGGCCTGGGTGTTCACCCAGTAGGAAAATGACAACAAACTGTGCAAAAACAAAACGAAAGAGCGTAAAGCCTAAGCAAAACATATCGAGAACATGAGATGAAGGATCCTTAAAGTGAGTCCATTGGTTGTAGTGATGGGGCGAGTGAAATTGAGTGAAGTTATCCTCTTCAGTTCAAGAGCCTGATGGCTGAAGGGCAGTAACTGCTCCTGAACCTGATGGAGTGAGTCCTGAGGCTCCTGTACCTTCTACCTGATGGCAGCAGTGAGAAGAGAGCCTGGCCTGGGTGGTGGGGTTCCCTGATGATGGATGCTGCTTTCCTATGGCAGTACTTCATGTAGATGTGCTCAGTGGTTGGGAGGGCTTTACTCCGGGCCAAGTCCACTACCTTTTACAGGATTGTCCATTCAAAGGCATTGCTGTTCCCATGCCAGGCTGTGATGCAGCCAGCCAGTACACTTTCCACTCCACATCTGCAGAAATCTGTTGAAGTTTTAGCTGTCATGCCGAAACTTTGCTAACTCCTAAGGAAGCAGAGGCACTGCTGTGCTTTCTTCATGTTCGCATTGACGTGCTGGACCCTGGGCCAGGTTCTCCAAGATAATCCCAACAATGGCACCACTGAACCACGGCAACTTCCTGTGGCTGTTTTTACCCGGAAAATAAAGAAATTCAACAGAATTTGTGAAGAACAATACCGAAACAAAGACTGGCAAACAACAAATGTAGAAAAAAGGACGTTGCCCAGATGGATCAGTGTCTAGATGAGAACGTGAGTTGAAGAGTCTTTGAAAGTGAGTCTGCAGGGTTGTAAAATCAGTCAGAGTTGGGGTAGAAAAACTCCCACTAACACACAGGACAGAAACAAACCAACCTGGATACTAACCGATCTGTCACAGACTAAGCCCTCCCCATCATTGAGCACATTTACATGGCACAAGAAAGCAGCGTCCATCACCAAGGGCCCCCACTACTCAGGTTTCTTCTCTCTTCTCACTGCCACCATCAGGCAGGAGGTCCAGAAGCCTTAGACCCTACGCCAACAGGTTCAGGAACAGTTATTATCCCCATGAATGCCTGCAAGGAAATGAATCTCAGGTCAGTATGTGGTGACATTTACCAGGACGGCGTGTAACTCGGAGGAAACCTGTAGCTATAGTATTCCCATCTGCCCATTGCCCTTGTCTCTTTTGGTGGTAGACAGTGCTTGGTGGTTTGTCTGCCGTTCTTACTCAAGTCTGCAAATACTTGCTATTGATGACAAGAATGGAGGTTTAGGGTGGTGGCAAGGCCACGTTGTCCTTGGAGACGTTCCACTTCCTCAGAATTGTTGGCACTGCACTCACACAGGGAACTGGAAAGTACTCAATCATACCCTTGATGATTTCTTTCTGAATAATACAAAATCTTGGCAGATTCAGCAGGTGATTCACTCACCCAGACTCTGAGCTGCTTTGGTGGCCGTGTTGTTTACATGCTGGCTCAGCAGTTTCTGGACAGTTGTGCCCCCTGAGATATCCACAATATATACGGCACCACATACTCACAGAGCGAATCTACACAAACAGTAATGGGAACATCGTGGGCCAAATGCTCTTCACTGTGCTGTGATTTCTATGTTCTAATAGCTTTTCTTCAGAACTGGGGAGTAATCTCCCTGTTCAAAATTGCATTCTTATTTATGAGAGCAGATTGTATCCAAACAGTCTGCTATATTTCCTGGTTTGGACAATAAACGATCTGCAAAACTAGTTAGGGAGGTAAAGATGTAGTATTACAGATAGATCATCTTTCAACAGATGATATCCCACCCATAGCCATCGACTTTGTTCCTCTTTTCACAGACTCTGACTCTTTCCAGCTATTTGCTATTTGCTTACTTTCATTGTTCACTCGTTTTGTTTTCTTTTCTCTCTGCACAGTAGGTGTTTGGCCGTCATTCTTTTGGGGTTCTTTGTTTTGTGGCTGCCTGTAAGGAGACGAATATCAAAGTTGTATAATGTACACATACTTTGAACTTCCCGATTAACTCCATTGCCCAGCTCTTGTCTATATCCTTATCTGCCTAAGTGATTCAAGTGGTCCTGACGTTTCTTAAAGTCTGTCCTTTAGAGACCGTGCAGTTGGAACCTTCAGTGTGTGAAATCCCATCACCTTGACCACCTCAGCCTCCCCACCCTGAGTTCTCAGCGGTCATCATCGTTCTGTGCCATGTCGTATGACATGGACAACCATCACCATAATTGTTCTTGGCAGATTTTCCTACAGAACTGTTTGCATTGCCACCTTCTAGACAGTGTCTTTACGAGATGGGTGACCCCAGCCATTATCAATACTCTTCAGAGATTGTCTGCCTGGCGTCAGTGGTCACATAACCTGGACTTGTGATCTGCACCAGCTGCTCGTACGATCATCCTCCGCCTGCTCCCGTGGCTTCATGTGACCCTGATCAGCGGCTAAGCAAGTGCTACTCCTTGCCCAAGGGTGACCAGCAGGGTAGCAGAGGGAAGGAGAAGGAGCACCTTGGATCTCCTTTGGTAGAGACTCTTCTCCATACTGCCGCCCAAACTTCTCTGCAGTAACACACACAAAATGCCAGAGGAACACATCATTACGGAAATGAACAAAGACTCCTGAAGGGTCTTGATGAAGGGTTTCGATACGAAAACATCGACTCTTTATTCCTTTCTATTCCATAGATGCTGCCTGACTGCTAAGTTCCTAAAGCATTCTGTGTCTGTGTTTGTGTATATGTGTGTGTGTGTGTGTGTGTGTGTGTGTCTGTGTGTGTGCGTGTGTGTGTCTGTGTGTGTGTGTGCGTGTGTGTGTGTGTGTGTGTGTGTGTGTGTGCGTGTGTGTGTGTCTGTGTGTGTGTGTGCGCGTGTGCGTGCATGTGCATGTGCGTGCATGTGTGTGTGTGTGTCTGTGTGTGTATGTGTGTGTGTTCGTGTGTGTGCGTGTGTGTGCGTGCGTGCGTGCGTGTGTGTGTGTGTGTGTGTGTGTGTGTGTGTGTGTGTGTGTGTGTGTGTGTGCGTGTGTGTGTGTGTTGCGGAATCTCTATTTCTGGGTATTCTGCATTTTTGTTTTCCTGGCCCGTTGCAAATGCTCATTCCTCTCCCTCCTCCAGCTGTACGTTTATCTGTCCAGGTCCAAGCTTTACAAATTATTTTGCAGAATTCCTCTGTTTCTTTCCTTCCTCTGCTGAGATGCTGCTTCCAACTCACCACTTTGCCCAGGTTTTCCGTTATTTGCCCAAAACCTCTCAAATGTCATCAGTTGCCATTTTGGAGAAGCACCCACAGGAGCGTCTTAGAGATACATCGCAACCGAGTGTGTACGAACAGTCCCATTCTGTCCACACTGTCCGAATGTCATGATGTGGATCGTAACCTTCATGCAATCACTGCGGTAGATTCAATAATGATTAATAAATGGTTAATCATCAGTTCCTGCAATATCCACTGAGCTTGCTGTGATTGATCATGCTCGGCGCTGGCCGGGGCTGTGGCTGCAGCAACGCTGGGTTTAATGCCTGTACACTCACTTTCATTCTGAATGCTGTTTGCTTACTTTTATAGTTAGCGTGATCTTCCGTCTCTGCACACTGCGTGTTTGATGGCCTTCTTTTGTTTTAATGGGCTCCTTTGGGTTTCTTTACTTTGTGGCTGCCTGTAAGGAGACGAATCTCAAGGTTGTATAAAGTATAACGCACTCTGAACTTTGATTCTACTTACTGTGTTATTACTGACTTACTGTTTCATTACGTTGTATTTCAATGTTTATGATAATCTGTTTGATTATAGCCTGGTGTGTCTGTTCTTGAAGCGAGGGGCAAGTCAAACGGCAGTGGATGAAAACGGCAAAAACCCGATCACCATTGCCATCGACACTGCAAACGCAGACATTGTGACTCTGTAAGTAACGCCACCACGGTTTGCTACCTCTTCCTGCCCTCAACCAAACCCAAGGGGTAAAACCACTCGGTTGGAATTTATAAATAAATTTCTTATTGATAGATGCACAAAGAGATACGTGGAGAAGGAAGGAGACTGGGGCTGAGGGGTAACTGATCAGCCATGATGAAATGGTGGAGCAGACTCGATGGACCAAATGGCCTAATTCTGCCGCTATATCTTATGGTCTTATTGATAAACACAGGAGATTCTGCAGTTGCTGCAAATCCAGAGCAAAACGCACAGAATGCTGGAGGAACTCAGCATCAATGCACGTGAATAAACAGTCGACGTTCTGGGCCTTTATCCTTCATCAAGACTGGGAAGGAAGGGGGAAGAAGCCGGAGCAAGAAGGTGGGATGGAAGGGAAGGAGTACAAGCTGGCAGGTGACAGGCGAGGGTGAAGGTCTCCTCTCCTATCAGATCCTTGCTTTTCCACCTATCACCTCCCAGCTTCTCACTTCATCCCTCTTCCCCCACCCACCCACTTTCCTTTTGTGGGTTTCCTCCAGCTACCCCAGTTTCCTCCCACATTCCAGAGGGCATCTAGACAAGGGTTAGTAAGATGTGGCGTGGCATGTTGGCACCAGAAGTGTGGCGACAATTACGGGCTGCTGCCAGCACATTCGGCTGGCATAGTCGGTGCATTCCACTGTACTGTATGTTCCGATGTTTACGTGACAAATGAAGCTACTCTCCTCTCTTTATAGTAAGTTTGCAGACAACTCAGAAACCTTCCCCTTTCTTTCTCAGTCCTGAAGAAGGGTCTCGGCCCGAAACGCCTACCGTTTATTCATTTCCGTAGACGCTGCCTGACCTGCTGAGCTCCTCCGGCATTTTGTGTGTGTGATTGCTGGAGTTGTGGACAGTGAGAAGTGTCAAAGGATAGGCCAATTGAAGCTGCAGGTGGAGATTAATCCAGATGTGTGCACTGTTGCACTTCAGGAGGTGGAATGTAAGTGGGGTCGTCAGTAAAGTGTTGTCAACGCTCTGAGTTTTTGCTGTTGGATTTGTATACTCTGGGTTTTATTATTTATTGTTGTGCTTTGGGTTTTTTATGTTTTATCGTTTGGTCTTCCCCAGTTTACATTTAAGGTGCAATTGTCCTTGATTACTTCCAATTACTTTGCAGGTGTCCAATTCAGTTTCTGGGGCTTTTGTTACCTGTTAGCTTGTAATTAGCCAGCTGGGCACAGGTTATTTTGCACGTTGGCGTGTAGTTAAAGGGGCAGTGCTAACCCCTCATGGGCTCAATCATCCTGATCCTTACCTAGTGCAGCTCTGGCCGCGTTATCTAAGACCTTGTAAGTTCTACTGTTTAACTTTGTCCCTTTTGTTAGTAAAACTCCTGGTTTTGTTTAAATGTTCCGAGTCTCTGTGTGATCCTACACTTGGGTCTGATGACGCAGTGTGACAAGGAGGATGTCAGGACCCTTGCTGATGTGCAGAGAGATCTGGGAGCGCAGCCCTACAGCTCCTCGGAAGTGGGAACACAAGTAGAAAGTACAGTAAACAAGGCATCCAGCGATCTTCAGTGATGGCGATGTTGGGTATAAAAGTCGGGAAGTCATGTTGCAGCTGCACAAAACTTCGATGGAACCACATTTAGTTCTGGTCACTGCATTGCAGGGAGGAAGAGGGTGCAGAGTTGGTTCAGCCTGGATGAGAATATTTTCTCTGGAGTGTTTGAGGCTGAGAAACAACTGCATAGATTATAACATTGTGTGACACGTAGAAGAGGAAGATACTCCAATACTGGAGAACATAGTTTTGGATACAAGGAAGATGAAGGGCGGTTATTTTTAATTGAGATACAGTGTGGAATAGGCCCTTCCAGACGCATGGTTTAACCCTAGTCTAATCACAGGAAAATTTACAATATCCAATTGACTTCACCAACCGGTACATCGCTGGACTATGGGAGAAAACCCATCACTGGGAGACGGCACAAATTCCTTACAGGCAGCAGTGGGAATTAAAGCTGAGTCGCTACACCACCATGACACCCCATGTTTTGATGTACATGTGACAAATTAATCTGACCTTTAATCCCTATTGATCTATGAATTGAATTTCAGGCTTCGACTTGCCAAAATGAATGAGGAGCTGCGGGAATCAGAGGGAGTCTTTGGACAGTCAGGTCAGTATCCGTGTATCTGTTCCCATGTAATCTACGGTGGGGTGGTGGGTGATGAGATTGAGGACAGGTCAGGATCCGTGTATCTGTTCCCATGTAATCTACGGTGGGGTGGTGGGTGATGAGATTGAGGACAGGTCAGGATCCGTGTATCTGTTCCCATGTAATCTACGGTGGGGTGGTGGGTGATGAGATTGAGGACAGGACAGGTCAGGATCCGTGTATCTGTTCCCATGTAATCTACGGTGGGGTGGTGGGTGATGAGATTGAGGACAGGACAGGTCAGGATCCGTGTATCTGTTCCCATGTAATCTACGGTGGGGTGGTGGGTGATGAGATTGAGGACAGGTCAGGATCCGTGTATCTGTTCCCATGTAATCTACGGTGGGGTGGTGGGTGATGAGATTGAGGACAGGTCAGGATCCGTGTATCTGTTCCCATGTAATCTACGGTGGGGTGGTGGGTGATGAGATTGAGGACAGGTCAGGATCCGTGTATCTGTTCCCATGTAATCTACGGTGGGGTGGTGGGTGATGAGATTGAGGACAGGTCAGGATCCGTGTATCTGTTCCCATGTAATCTACGGTGGGGTGGTGGGTGATGGGATTGAGGACAGGACAGGTCAGGATCCGTGTATCTGTTCCCATGTAATCTACGGTGGGGTGGTGGGTGATGAGATTGAGGACAGGTCAGGATCCGTGTATCTGTTCCCATGTAATCTACGGTGGGGTGGTGGGTGATGAGATTGAGGACAGGACAGGACAGAATCCGTGTATCTGTTCCCATGTAATCTACGGTGGGGTGGTGGGTGATGAGATTGAGGACAGGACAGGTCAGGATCCGTGTATCTGTTCCCATGTAATCTACGGTGGGGTGGTGGGTGATGAGATTGAGGACAGGACAGGTCAGAATCCGTGTATCTGTTCCCATGTAATCTACGGTGGGGTGGTGGGTGATGAGATTGAGGACAGGTCAGGATCCGTGTATCTGTTCCCATGTAATCTACGGTGGGGTGGTGGGTGATGAGATTGAGGACAGGACAGGCCAGAATCCGTGTATCTGTTCCCATGTAATCTACGGTGGGGTGGTGGGTGATGAGATTGAGGACAGGTCAGGATCCGTGTATCTGTTCCCATGTAATCTACGGTGGGGTGGTGGGTGATGAGATTGAGGACAGGACAGGATCCGTGTATCTGTTCCCATGTAATCTACGGTGGGGTGGTGGGTGATGAGATTGAGTACAGGACAGGTCAGGATCCGTGTATCTGTTCCCATGTAATCTACGATGGGGTGGTGGGTGATGAGATTGAGGACAGGACAGGACAGGATCCGTGTATCTGTTCCCATGTAATCTACGGTGGGGTGGTGGGTGATGAGATTGAGGACAGGACAGGTCAGGATCTGTGTATCTGTTCCAATGTAATCTACGGTGGGGTGGTGGGTGATGAGATTGAGGACAGGTCAGGATCCGTGTATCTGTTCCCATGTAATCTACGGTGGGGTGGTGGGTGATGAGATTGAGGACAGGTCAGGATCCGTGTATCTGTTCCCATGTAATCTACGGTGGGGTGGTGGGTGATGAGATTGAGGACAGGACAGGTCAGGATCCGTGTATCTGTTCCCATGTAATCTACGGTGGGGTGGTGGGTGATGAGATTGAGGACAGGACAGGATCCGTGTATCTGTTCCCATGTAATCTACGGTGGGGTGGTGGGTGATGAGATTGAGTACAGGACAGGTCAGGATCCGTGTATCTGTTCCCATGTAATCTACGATGGGGTGGTGGGTGATGAGATTGAGGACAGGACAGGACAGGATCCGTGTATCTGTTCCCATGTAATCTACGGTGGGGTGGTGGGTGATGAGATTGAGGACAGGACAGGTCAGGATCTGTGTATCTGTTCCAATGTAATCTACGGTGGGGTGGTGGGTGATGAGATTGAGGACAGGTCAGGATCCGTGTATCTGTTCCCATGTAATCTACGGTGGGGTGGTGGGTGATGAGATTGAGGACAGGTCAGGATCCGTGTATCTGTTCCCATGTAATCTACGGTGGGGTGGTGGGTGATGAGATCGAGGACAGGTCAGGATCCGTGTATCTGTTCCCATGTAATCTACGGTGGGGTGGTGGGTGATGAGATTGAGGACAGGACAGGTCAGGATCCGTGTATCTGTTCCCATGTAATCTACGGTGGGGTGGTGGGTGATGAGATTGAGGACAGGACAGGTCAGGATCCGTGTATCTGTTCCCATGTAATCTACGGTGGGGTGGTGGGTGATGAGATTGAGGACAGGACAGGTCAGGATCCGTGTATCTGTTCCCATGTAATCTACGGTGGGGTGGTGGGTGATGAGATTGAGGACAAGACAGGTCAGGATCCGTGTATCTGTTCCCATGTAATCTACGGTGGGGTGGTGGGTGATGAGATTGAGGACAAGACAGGTCAGGATCCGTGTATCTGTTCCCATGTAATCTACGGTGGGGTGGTGGGTGATGAGATTGAGGACAGGACAGGTCAGGATCCGTGTATCTGTTCCCATGTAATCTACGGTGGGGTGGTGGGTGATGAGATTGAGGACAGGTCAGGATCCGTGTATCTGTTCCCATGTAATCTACGGTGGGGTGGTGGGTGATGAGATTGAGGACAGGTCAGGATCCGTGTATCTGTTCCCATGTAATCTACGGTGGGGTGGTGGGTGATGAGATTGAGGACAGGACAGGTCAGGATCCGTGTATCTGTTCCCATGTAATCTACGGTGGGGTGATGGGTGATGAGATTGAGGACAGGACAGGTCAGGATCCGTGTATCTGTTCCCATGTAATCTACGGTGGGGTGGTGGGTGATGAGATTGAGGACAGGACAGGTCAGGATCCGTGTATCTGTTCCCATGTAATCTACGGTGGGGTGGTGGGTGATGAGATTGAGGACAGGACAGGTCAGGATCCGTGTATCTGTTCCCATGTAATCTACGGTGGGGTGGTGGGTGATGAGATTGAGGACAGGACAGGTCAGGATCCGTGTATCTGTTCCCATGTAATCTACGGTGGGGTGGTGGGTGATGAGATTGAGGACAGGTCAGGATCCGTGTATCTGTTCCCATGTAATCTACGGTGGGGTGGTGGGTGATGAGAATGAGGACAGGACAGGTCAGGATCCGTGTATCTGTTCCCATGTAATCTACGGTGGGGTGGTGGGTGATGAGATTGAGGACAGGTCAGGATCCGTGTATCTGTTCCCATGTAATCTACGGTGGGGTGGTGGGTGATGAGATTGAGGACAGGACAGGTCAGGATCTGTGTATCTGTTCCCATGTAATCTACGGTGGGGTGGTGGGTGATGAGATTGAGGACAGGTCAGGATCCGTGTATCTGTTCCCATGTAATCTACGGTGGGGTGGTGGGTGATGAGATCGAGGACAGGTCAGGATCCGTGTATCTGTTCCCATGTAATCTACGGTGGGGTGGTGGGTGATGAGATTGAGGACAAGACAGGTCAGGATCCGTGTATCTGTTCCCATGTAATCTACGGTGGGGTGGTGGGTGATGAGATTGAGGACAGGACAGGTCAGGATCCGTGTATCTGTTCCCATGTAATCTACGGTGGGGTGGTGGGTGATGAGATTGAGGACAGGACAGGTCAGGATCCGTGTATCTGTTCCCATGTAATCTACGGTGGGGTGGTGGGTGATGAGATTGAGGACAGGACAGGTCAGGATCCGTGTATCTGTTCCCATGTAATCTACGGTGGGGTGGTGGGTGATGAGATTGAGGACAGGACAGGACAGGATCCGTGTATCTGTTCCCATGTAATCTACGGTGGGGTGGTGGGTGATGAGATTGAGGACAGGTCAGGATCCGTGTATCTGTTCCCATGTAATCTACGGTGGGGTGGTGGGTGATGAGATTGAGGACAGGACAGGTCAGGATCCGTGTATCTGTTCCCATGTAATCTACGATGGGGTGGTGGGTGATGAGATTGAGGACAGGTCAGGATCCGTGTATCTGTTCCCATGTAATCTACGGTGGGGTGGTGGGTGATGAGATTGAGGACAGGACAGGTCAGGATCCGTGTATCTGTTCCCATGTAATCTACGGTGGGGTGGTGGGTGATGAGATTGAGGACAGGACAGGTCAGGATCCGTGTATCTGTTCCCATGTAATCTACGGTGGGGTGGTGGGTGATGAGATTGAGGACAGGACAGGTCAGGATCCGTGTATCTGTTCCCATGTAATCTACGGTGGGGTGGTGGGTGATGAGATTGAGGACAGGACAGGTCAGGATCCGTGTATCTGTTCCCATGTAATCTACGGTGGGGTGGTGGGTGATGAGATTGAGGACAGGACAGGTCAGGATCCGTGTATCTGTTCCCATGTAATCTACGGTGGGGTGGTGGGTGATGAGATTGAGGACAGGTCAGGATCCGTGTATCTGTTCCCATGTAATCTACGGTGGGGTGGTGGGTGATGAGATTGAGGACAGGACAGGTCAGGATCCGTGTATCTGTTCCCATGTAATCTACGGTGGGGTGGTGGGTGATGAGATTGAGGACAGGTCAGGATCCGTGTATCTGTTCCCATGTAATCTACGGTGGGGTGGTGGGTGATGAGATTGAGGACAGGTCAGGATCCGTGTATCTGTTCCCATGTAATCTACGGTGGGGTGGTGGGTGATGAGATTGAGGACAGGACAGGTCAGAATCCGTGTATCTGTTCCCATGTAATCTACGGTGGGGTGGTGGGTGATGAGATTGAGGACAGGTCAGGATCCGTGTATCTGTTCCCATGTAATCTACGGTGGGGTGGTGGGTGATGAGATTGAGGACAGGACAGGTCAGGATCCGTGTATCTGTTCCCATGTAATCTACGGTGGGGTGGTGGGTGATGAGATTGAGGACAGGACAGGTCAGAATCCATGTATCTGTTCCCATGTAATCTACGGTGGGGTGGTGTGTGATGAAATTGAGGACAGGTCAGGATCCGTGTATCTGTTCCCATGTAATCTACGGTGGGGTGGTGGGTGATGAGATTGAGGACAGGTCAGGATCCGTGTATCTGTTCCCATGTAATCTACGGTGGGGTGGTGGGTGATGAGATTGAGGACAGGACAGGTCAGGATCTGTGTATCTGTTCCCATGTAATCTACGATGGGGTGGTGGGTGATGAGATTGAGGACAGGACAGGTCAGAATCCGTGTATCTGTTCCCATGTAATCTACGGTGGGGTGGTGGGTGATGAGATTGAGGACAGGACAGGTCAGAATCCGTGTATCTGTTCCCATGTAATCTACGGTGGGGTGGTGGGTGATGAGATTGAGGACAGGTCAGGATCCGTGTATCTGTTCCAATGTAATCTACGGTGGGGTGGTGGGTGATGAGATTGAGGACAGGACAGGTCAGGATCCGTGTATCTGTTCCCATGTAATCTACGGTGGGGTGGTGGGTGATGAGATTGAGGACAGGTCAGGATCCGTGTATCTGTTCCCATGTAATCTACGGTGGGGTGGTGGGTGATGAGATTGAGGACAGGTCAGGATCCGTGTATCTGTTCCCATGTAATCTACGGTGGGGTGGTGGGTGATGAGATTGAGGACAGGACAGGTCAGGATCTGTGTATCTGTTCCCATGTAATCTACGATGGGGTGGTGGGTGATGAGATTGAGGACAGGACAGGTCAGAATCCGTGTATCTGTTCCCATGTAATCTACGGTGGGGTGGTGGGTGATGAGATTGAGGACAGGGCAGGCCAGCGGATGCTTTAGCTCAATGCAGCTGCCATGCAAAACCAGCTGGAATATTTTGGAGCACAGTTGGGACAACTCAGCAGTTGCACATTCAGATATTTAATTACAAATTGATTACAATTAACTGTGAATTCAAATTCCCCAAGCTGCTGTGGTGGGATTCCAACTCCAGGCCTCTAAATTCGTGACATCAGCCTGAATTTTCCACTGGTGTCCATTACTGTTGGCCTTTTCTTTGACCAGCTCCTTCTGGAGTTTGCTCTCAAACAATTCTCATCATAGAGTTTAAACTAGAATTGCTGGGAGGGGTGGTGATGTGAACTCCACCTTGAATCTCCTTGGAGCGACGGAGGATGAGAGGTGACCTGATAGAAGTGTATCAGATGATGAGAGGCATTGATCGTGTGGATAGTCAGAGGCTTTTCCCCAGGGCTGAAATGGCTAGCATGAGAGGGCACAGTTTGAATGTGCTTGGAAGTAGGTACAGAGGAGATGTCAGGGGTAAGTTTTTCACACAGAGAGTGGTGAGTGCATGGAATGGGCTGTCGGCGACGGTGGTGGAGGTGGATACGATAGGGTCTTTTATGAGACTCCTGGACAGGTACATGGAGCTCAGAAAAATAGAGGGCTATGGGTAACCCTTTGTAATTTCTAAATTACGTACATGTTCAGCACAGCATTGTGGGCTGAAGGGCCTGTATTATGCTGTAGGTTTTCTATGTTTCTATATAGCTTTTAAGGCAGCTACTGTACTAATTTACTTCAGTAATTACTGTGAAGCATTTGTTGTATTTTACCACCACAAGCAGATGACATTCATGGGTGGAGGGGCAGGCAGTTTTGAGGAAGTAGAGAGGCTACAGAAGGATTTAGACAGACGAGGAGAATAGGCAAAGAAATGGCGGATGGAATACAGTGTTGGGAAGTGTTTGGTCATCCGCTTTGGTAGAAGAAATAAAAACAAAGACCATTTTCTAAATAGAGAGAAAATTCAAAAATCTGAGGTGCAAAGGGACATGGGAGCCCTTGTGCAGGATTCCCTAAATATAATTTCCAGGTTGAGTCTGTGGTGAGGAAGGCAAATGTGATGTTAGCATTCATTTCAAGAGGACGAGAATATGAAAACAAAGATGTTATAAAGCACTGGTGAGGCCTCACCTGGAGTACTGTGAGCAGTTTTGGGTTCTTATCTAGGAAAGATGGTGGGAAAGATGCTAGAGTCCATTATTAAGGATGAAATAGTGGCATATCTAGATAGCAGTGATAGGATTGGGCCGAGCCAGCATGGATTTACCAAGGGTAAATCATGCTTGACTAATCTGTTGGAATTTTTCAAGGATGTAACCAGGAAGTTAGACGGGGGAGATCCAGTGGATGTAGTGTACCTCGATTTTCAGAAGGCATTTGATAAGGTCCCACATAGGAGATTGGTGGGTAAAATTAGAGCTCATGACATTGGGGGGAAGGCATTGACATGGATAGAAAACAGGTTGGCAGATAGAAAGCAAAGGGTAGCGGTGAATGGGTGTTTCTCGGAATGGCAGGTGGTGACTAGTGGGGTGCCACAGGGCGCGGTATTGGGACCACAGCTGTTTACTATTTACGTTAACGATTTGGATGAAGGCAGAGAAAATAACATCAGCAAATTTGCTGATGATACTAAGCTGGGTGGCAGTGTGACATGTGATGAGGATGTTAGGAGAATTCAGGGTGACTTGGATAGGCTAGCTGAGTGGGCAGATACTTGGCAGATGGCGTTTAATGTGAGTAAGTGTGAGGTTATCCACTTTGGGAGTAAGAACAGGAAGGCAAATTATTATCTGAATGGTGTAGAGTTGGGTAAGGGAGAAATACAAAGAGATCTCGGAGTCTTTGTTCATCAGTCACTGAAGGTGAATGAGCAAGTGCAGCAGGCAGTGAAGAAGGCTAATGGAATGTTGGCCTTTATTACAAAGGGAATTGAGTACAAGAGCAAGGAAATCCTCTTGCATTTGTACAGAGCCCTGGTGAGACCACACCTGGAGTATTGTGTACAGTTTTGGTCTCCAGGGTTAAGGAAGGACATCCTGGCTGTAGAGGAAGTGCAGCGTAGATTCACGTGGTTAATTCCTGGGATGTCTGGACTGTCTTACGCAGAGAGGTTAGAGAGACTGGGCTTGTACACGCTGGAATTAAGGAGATTGAGAGGGGATCTGATTGAAACATATAAGATTATTAAGGGATTGGACAAGATAGAGGCAGGAAATATGTTCCAGATGCTGGGAGAGTCCAGTACCAGAGGGCATGGTTTGAGAGTAAGGGGTAGGTCATTTAGGACAGAGTTAAGGAAAAACTTCTTCTCCCAGAGAGTTGTAGGGGTCTGGAATGCACTGCCTCGGAAGGTAGTGGAGGCCAATTCTCTGGATGATTTCAAGAAGGAGCTAGATAGGTATCTTATGGATAGGGGAATCAAGGGATATGGGAACAAGGCAGGAACCGGGTATTGATAGTAGATGATCAGCCATGATCTCAAAATGGCAGTGCAGGCTCGAAGGGCCGAATGGTCTACTTCTGCACCTATTGTCTATTGTCTATTGAAAGGATGTGCTGACATTGGAGGTTCAAAGGAGGCTCACAAAAGTGATTTCAGAATTGAAAGGCTCGTCATATGAAGAACGTTTAAAGGCTCTGGGCCAGAATTCAGGAGAATGAGGGGATCTCATTCAAACCCATCAAATGTTGAAAGTCCTTGATAGAGTGGATGTGGAGAGGATGTTTCCTATAGTGGGGGAGTCTAGGACCAGAGGACACAGACAGAGTGGATGTGGAGAGGATGTTTCCTATAGTGGGGGAGTCTAGGACCAGAGGACACAGATAGAGTGGATGTGGAGAGGATGTTTCCTATAGTGGGAGAGTCTAGGACCAGAGGGCACAGATAGAGTGGATGTGGAGAGGATGTTTCCTATAGTGGGGGAGTCTAGGACCAGAGGACACAGATAGAGTGGATGTGGAGAGGATGTTTCCTATAGTGGGAGAGTCTAGGACCAGAGGGCACAGATAGAGTGGATGTGGAGAGGATGTTTCCTATAGTGGGGGAGTCTAGGACCAGAGGACACAGATAGAATGGATGTGGAGAGGATGTTTCCTATAGTGGGAGAGTCTAGGACCAGAGGGCACAGATAGAGTGGATGTGGAGAGGATGTTTCCTATAGTGAGGGAGTCTAGGACCAGAGGACACAGATAGAGTGGATGTGGAGAGGATGTTTCCTAGTGGAGGAGTCTAGGACCAGAGGGCACAGATAGAGTGGATGTGGAGAGGATGTTTCCTATAGTGAGGGAGTCTAGGACCAGAGGGCACAGATAGAGTGGATGTGGAGAAGATGTTTCCTATAGTGGGGGAGTCTAGGACCAGAGGACACAGATAGAATGGATGTGGAGAGGATGTTTCCTATAGTGGGGGAGTCTAGGACCAGAGGACACAGATAGAGTGGATGTGGAGAGGATGTTTCCTATAGTGGGGGAGTCTAGGACCAGAGGACACAGATAGAGTGAGTGTGGAGAGGATGTTTCCTATAGTGGGGGAGTCTAGGACCAGAGGACACTGATAGAGTGGATGTGGAGAGGATGTTTCCTATAGTGGGGGAGTCTAGGACCAGAGGACACAGATAGAGTGGATGTGGAGAGGATGTTTCCTATAGTGGGGGAGTCTAGGACCAGAGGACACAGATAGAGTGGATGTGGAGAGGATGTTTCCTATAGTGGGGGAGTCTAGGACCAGAGGGCACAGATAGAGTGAGTGTGGAGAGGATGTTTCCTATAGTGGGGGAGTCTAGGACCAGAGGACACAGATAGAGTGGATGTGGAGAGGATGTTTCCTATAGTGGGGGAGTCTAGGACCAGAGGGCACAGCCTCAGAATAGAGGGACGTCCATTTAGAACAGAGATGGAGAGGGATTTCTTTAGTCAGAGAGTGGTGAATCTGTGGAACTGGGTATATTTAAGGCAGAAATTGATAGATTCTTGATTGTTCAGGGAGAAGGCAGGTGATAGGGGCTGAGAGGGAAATGGATCAGCCATGATGAAATGGCAGAGCAGACTTGATCGGCCAAATGGACTAATTCTGCTCCTATATCTTACGGTCTTATGGTCAAACTATGGAGAGCACAGCCCCAGCTCAATGTACCTGACCTCCATACGCACCAAATAGCCAAAGGCCCTGGATGGTGACTGAGCTCATTTCAACCCCCCACCCCCCACCCCAGCCCAGTAACATAAAGACAGCCATAGACCATAAACTATCATAATAACTAAAACAGATTTACCAGACTGAAACTTGAGAGGTTTCAGAACAAAAGCTAAACTCCAAGAGAGTAACAATTCCAATCTTTTCGAGGTAGTAAGGGAAATGCAGAGAAACTATTTCAATTGGTTGGGGAGTCTAGAATCAGGGAGCAGGGTCGAAACATTACAGCTATACTTTTGGTTAGTGAAATCTGATAACACATTTGCACAAACACAGAGGTGTAGAACGTGTCAGGGGTTCCCAATCTGGGGTCCACAGACCCCTCGGCTAATGGTAGGCATCCAAGGCATAAAAAAAGTCAGGAACCCCTGTTCGAGGAATTCAGCAGATCAGGCTGCATCTATTTGGAATAAGCAGTTGATGTTTCAGGTCAAGACATTTAATCAGGACTGGAAAGTAAGGGGGCAGAAATCAGAATATGAAGGTGGAGGGGCAGGGGTGGAAATCAAGCTGGCAAGTGATAGGTGAGACCAGGTGAGGGGGGGAAGGTGAGTGGGTGGGGGAGAGGTAAAGGTCTGAAGAAGGAATCTGATAGGAGAGAAGAGTGGACCATGGGAGAAAGGGGAGGAGGAGGGGCACCAGGGGCAGTTGAGAAGAAAAAGAGGGCAAGAGGGGAATGGGGAATGGAAAAAGAGAGAAGGGGAAGAGGAGAGAAATTGTTGTAAGCTGGAGAAATCGATGTAAGGCTGCCCGGACAGAATATGAGGTGTTGCTCCTCCAACCGGAGGGTGGTCTCATCATGGTAGTAGAGGAGGCCATGGTCCAACATGTCAGAAAGGGAATGGGGAGTGGAATTAAAATCATTGGAATACTCATCCACAAAAGGCAATTAATGCTGGATCAGTTGTTAAAACTTAATCCAGATTATTAGATGTTGGTTAACCAAAAATATTAACATGTATGGAGTAATGGTAGATAGTAAACGCTCTATGCTCTGTGCTGGTTCCTGTGCATACCTGTCCTCTCTGACTCTGTTTGTCCTTCCTTTCAGGAGATGAAACGTACAACGATATTTTCCGGGATTTCTCACAAATGGCCTCCAACAACCCAGAGAAGTTAAAACGCAAGAGCCATGAGCTGAGAACCTCAACACTTTAGAGTTGCTGTGTGCTGGACACTGCTGAGAATGGCTGTAAAATAGCTCCTTCTCCTAAGCTCAATCCTTCAGCTCGGTAGAGTGACAGAAGGGCCACAGCGGGTTGATGTCCCAAAGGGAAACCCAATTCCTTTCCCAACAATGAGGGAGCATTTTCCTGCCCTGCCCTTAATTCCCCCAAGCCTCTGGACCACGGAACTTCTCATCCCCAGATAAAAACCCAACCCCGCTCCCACTACTTTCCAGACATCACAATCTGCAGATGCAAATAGACTCTGATTCAGAATTAAGATGCGTTCCTTTTCACGCTGAGCCTCTCTGTCCTTCCCTCCCGTTCTCCAACTCAAAGCAGGATCCAGTAGCCTCAGGAATACAGGTCTAGATTGAGAAGAAGCATCTTAATTCTGAGACATTGTTATATAGTTGATTTATAATTTTAAAAGAAATCTTTTTATTACATTAGTCTGTAATATATTTATATTAAGATAGAGCTTGGCTTGAGAGTTTGAAAATAAATAAATCTCTTTTTAATATATAACACTGGTTTCCATGTTTGTTTCAGTTGAAATGTTTTGTGGTTACCTAGTTAATGAGTCAGGATAGAAAGCTTTTACATATACTTATTAATGCCCAGTATGTTTAGTGCAGTGAGCGTAGAAGGTTGAGGGGGGACTTGATAGAGGTATTTAAAATTATGAGGGAGGTAGACAGTTGACGTGGATAGGCTTTTTCCATTGAGAGTAGGGGAGATTCAAACAAGAGGCCATGAGTTAAGAGTTAAGGGGCAGAAGTTTAGGGGTAACACGAGGGGGAACTTCTTTACTCAGAGAGTGGTAGCTGTGTGGAACGAGCTTCCAGTAGAAGTGGTAGAGGCAGGTTCGGTATTGTCATTTAAAGTAAAGTTGGATAGGTATATGGACAGGAAAGGAATGGAGGGTTCTGGGCTGAGTGTGGGTCAGTGGGACTAGGTGAGAATAAGCGTTCAGCATGGACTAGAAGGGCCGAGATGGCCTGTTTCCGTGCTGTAATTGTTATATGGTGATATGAAGCTCCTCCATCTCCGGCAAGGTTCAGGCTTCCTTCATTGTGTCAGTAGCTTCCTCGCAGTTTTCCCTCCTTCATCCTTGAGTGGCCCTAGCTATTCTCCTGCTCTTGAACCATTTGCTGTACCTGCATATGTATTGAATGCTCTTTGATCCCACTAGCTTTTCATGGTGCTCCGTTTCCAGTTCTTTTCTGGTTTCTTCATAATCTTCTAGGGCTCTGTTTGATTTTAGCTTCCTAAACCTTAGATACACTTCCTTTATCTTCTCGACTGAATTCACCATCTCTCTCACCATCCATAGTTTCTCACTTTGCCCTCCTTGTCCTTCCTTTGCACTGGAGCGGACAGTACCCGTCGTGTAGTCTGAGTTAGTCTTTAAACACACTCCACATGTCAGACATGCGCAAAAGGGGCCATTCCCAACTGAAGACACAAGAGATTCTGCAGATGCTGGACATCTTGAGCAACTCACACAGAATGGTGTCATTCTGGAGAAACAGAATGAGTCAGGCAGCATCTATGAAGGGGAAGAAACAACCAGTGTGTTGGGCTGAGGTCCGTCTCCAGGACTGTAAAGGCAGAGGTCAGAATGAATAGGTAGGGGAGAGGAAGGAGTACAAGCTGGCAGATAAAAGACCGTGGGGCAACATAATAGTGTAGTGGTTAGCACAACGCTTTACAGCACCAGCGACCAGGGTTCAACGTGCACCGCGGTCTGTAAATTCTCGCCGTGACCACGTGGGTTTCCTCCCACAGTCCAGTTGGTAGGTTAATTCACCATTGTATATTGATTAGGCTGGGATTACATTGGGGGATTGCTGGACGGTGCAGCTCAAAGGGCTGGAAGGGTTTGTTCTGCGCTCGGTAGATTCATAGAAAGAAAGAAAGGCTGGTGGGGAGGAGTGGATGACGTCAGAAACTGGGAGGTGACGGTTGGAGAGATAAAGGGCTGACAGAAGGAATCTGATAGGCAAGGACAAAGGACTATTGAACAAAGGGAAGGAGGTGGGTAGGATATGAGGGCAGGGAAGGGAAGACAGGGCCTCAAGAATGAGGGAAAACAAAAAGGGAGGGGGGGTTGAAAACAGAGAGGAGAGGCTACCAAAAGCTAAAGAAATCAATGTTCATGTCATCATGTTGGACAGCCCAGATGGAATATTGGACTGCCAAAGGACTCCTCCTTTGACGTACGGTGTGTTTCTAGTATTAAACCCAGTCAGAAAGCTGAGGAACACAACACAGAATGGGGTTTAGAGTGATCTGCTGTCATGTCAGGGGCGGGGTGGACCAGGCTGCTCAACTGCCAAGGGATATTTGAAGCTCCCGGTGCATCCGTTGGGCCGTCTATTGCATCCGGCGTTCCCAATGCGGCCTCCTCTATGCTGGTGAAACCTGACGTAAATGGGAGACCCCTCGTCGAGCACCTCCGTACCATTCACCACAATCCATACGTCCCAGTGGCCAAACATTTTAATTCTGATTCCCATTCGGAAGGGGCCACCTTCGGGGTGGAGGAGCAACAGCTTATATTCCATCTGGGTAGCCTCCGACCTGACAGCAAGAACTTCGATTTCTCCTTCTGGTAAACAAATTTCACCCCTCCCACCCCCATTCCTCACTCTGACCTTCTATCTCTTCTCTCCTGCGGATTACTTCCCCCGGGTCCCCTCTTCCTTTGGTCCACTCTCCTCTCCTATCAGTTTCCTTCTTCTCCAGCCTTTGACCTCTCCCCCCCCCCCCCCCCCCCCCCCCAGACCAGGCTTCATCTATCACCTTCCGGCTAGCAGCCTTCCCCTCCCCCCACTTTTTAAAATTCTGGTGGCATCTTCCCCCTTCCTTTCCAGGCCTGAGGAAGAGTCTCGGCCCAAAACATCGACTGATTATTCATTTCCATAGATGCTGCCCGACCTGCTGAGCTCCTCCAGCAATTCGTGTGTGTTGCCCTGGATTTCCAGCATCTGCAGACTTGCTCAAGTTTATGATATTTAGAGGTATTTGCCAATCGGAGGATTATATCCAGAGTTGTGAGGGACAGGGCTGTGCTTTGTGGCGTAGTCAGGAGCGGACATGAGAAACACCGGCTGCTGATCCAGCTCATGGAGGAGAGGAGGTTGTAGGAATGGGCCTCCAGGGGTCAGGGGATGAGACCAGCGTGCCGGGAAGCTGATACCTTGAAGGACTCAAACAGGCGGTAACTATGGACCCTACGTAAGTGGTGTCCCAATCCGGGTGCCCAGGTGTAAGCATGGTTGACTGGAAACTCAGCAAAAACAATCATTCTTGAACAATTTCCTCAATGGGCTCCTAAAGTCAGTTAGCCCTTTTAAACAATTATTGAGATGGCCTCACAGACTTTATGAAGCTCCACCCTCTTTTTATCTACCTTGTGTAAGACTGCTGAATGTTAATCCAACAATTAATTCTACAAGTTACCCTTTTTCAGTTGTTTGGACAGGGTGCCTGACAAGAAGAAACCATAAGATTTCTCCATTCTATTTGTACAATGCGTCTTCTTCTCTCTTGTTTCTCTGTCGTTCTCTTTTAATGGCTCTGTATTGCATTTGAGCTAAAATATTGAACCAAATTAAGTCAAATTAGAAGTTGTCGGCTTGGTTTGGATCAGAGTTCTGTGTGGGCAGGAGGAACGAGGACCCCTAGATACGTGTATTGAGGAGACCAGTATTCACGGCCTAGTGCTGGGTGATTAGCGAGTTCTGGGGTTGACACTACAGATCAAAGCCCAAAGGTGAATCAGCAGCCCAGCGGTTGAGGCTCGATGGCCGGAGCCCTGAATCTGCGAATCTCCACGGGTCCGCTGGAGAGATAGAAGGTCTGCTGGAGACCGTCTTGAATTGGGAAGACTGTGGGTGGGAGGAGCGGGGTTTGTTTTGCTGTCATTGCTGTGTCCTCCGTTGTTCTACCGAGCATTGTGGGCACGACGTGACGGTGGCGGAATGTGTGGCGACTCCTGCGGGCTGACCCCAGGAAGCAGATTGTACTGGGGGCAGCCCACAGGAGTTTCCACACTTCTAACTCACCCACAACTCTCTAGTCATAACCGCGTGCCTTTGGGTTGAAAGAAAGCTGGAGCACCACGTCTGCATTCTCAGGAAGAACGTACAAGCTCCTTGCAGACAGCAGCAAGAGTTAAAACCCAGTCTTACGACTGGCGCTGTGACAATGACAACCTGGCAAAGACAACCAGGTCCAGGCCTCTGGCACTAAGTCTCACCCGCTGGCTCAGAACGGAAGGGGGAGAGCAGTGTTGATAGGGGATTCAATAGTTAGGGAAGCAGACAAGAGATTCTGTGAATGTAAAAGAGACACCTGAATGATCCTGAGGAAGGTCTCCATCCGAAATGTCGACTGTTTACTCTAATTTCCAGAGATGCTGCCTGGCCTGCCGAGTTCCACCAGAATCCTGTGTGTGTTGCTCTGGATCTCCAGCACCTGCAGATTTCCTTGTGTTTGTCACCTGGATGGTAAGTTGCCTCCCAGGTGCCAGAGTCAGGGACGTCTCAGATCAGGTCCACGGCATTCTAAGGAGAGGGCGAGCAGCTGGAAGTCACGGTACTGTACACATTGCTACCAACAGCACAGAGAATTTACAGAGCTAAGTGGGAAGCTGAAAAGCAGGACCTCCGGGGTAGTGACCTCTAGATCGCTGCCTGAGCCATGTGCCAGTGAGGGTAAGAATAGGATGACTTGGCAGATGAACGTGCAGCTGAGGAAATGATGCAGGGAGCAGGGCTTCAGATTTGTGAGTCATTAGGATCTCTTCTGTGGAAGCTATGACCTGTACAAAATGGGCGGGTTACACTGGAACTTGAGGGGGGCCAATATCCTTGCAGGGATATTGTTTCACCACTCAGGGCCATTCGCCCTGAGCTGAGCCCCCAGACCTGGAGGAGCTTGAAATTCCAAAGGGACAGGGAGGGAAGAGAAAGAAATGGTGACGTGACATTGCCTGGAGCTGCTTGAAATTCCAAAGGGACAGGGAGGGAAGAGAAAGAGGCAGGGACGTGACATTGCCTGGAGCTGCTTGAAATTCCAAAGGGACAGGGAGGGAAGAGAAAGAAGTGGTGACGTGACATTGGCTGGAGCTGCTTGAAATTCCAAAGGGACAGGGAGGGAAGGGAAAGAGGCGGGGACGTGACATTGCTGATCAGGGGTAGTGTTACTGCTGCAGTGAACATTGTGGAGGATTGCCTGCAGAATCTGTTTGGACGCAAGTCAGAAACAGCAAGAGAACAGTCACTCAGCTGCATAGCAACAGAGACGCTGAGGAGCAGATCGGGAGACAGATTGTGCAAAGATGCAAAATAACAGGGTGTTGTCATGAGTGACTTCAACTTCCTTAACATTGACTGGCAAAAGGTCTGGATGGGGTGGAACTTGTTATGTGTGTCCAGACAGGATTCCTGACACAATATGTAAACAGGCCGACAAGAGGAGAGACCGTACTGGATCTAGTTCTGGGGAATGAACTGGGTCAGGTGTTAGATCTCTCAGTGGGTGAGCATTTCACAGACAGTGACCACAACTCCCTGACTTTTACCATGGCCTTGGAGAGTGATAGGAATAGACTGTATGGGGAAAGTATTTAATTGGGAAAGGTAAATTATGATGCTATTAGGCAGGAACTTGGAGCATAAAATGGGAATGGATATACTGAGGGAAATGTACAACAGAAATGTGGAGGTTGTTTAGGAAACACACACGGGATTCTGGATGGGTTTGACCCACTGAAGCAGGGAAAGGATGGTAGAGTGAATTAGAGATGTGGAACATCTCATCAAGAGGAGGAAAGAAGCATATTTAAGGTTTAGGAACCAAGTATCAGACAGGGTTCTTGAGAGTTACAGGAAGAAACTTAAGAATTAATTTAAGAGAGCTAGAAGAGGACATGAGAAATCCTTGGTGAATGGGATTAAGGAAAACCCCAACGTGTTCTAGACATACGTGAAGAATAGGGAGATTACTAGAGTAAGGGTAGGATTGACCAGGGTTAAACGAGGAAATGTGTCTGGAAAGGAAGGAACAAAAGGTCGAGTATGGTGGGTCTAATGTTCTGAGCTGCATATATTTCACTGCCAGGAGTATTATAGGAAAGGCTGGTGAACTGAGGGCATGGGTGAATATGGAATTATGACATTGTAGCATTGGTGAGACTTGAAAGCAGGAGATGCAGGAATGTCACCCCAATATTCCACATTTCTATTATTTTAAACATGATAGAACTGGGGAGGGAGGGTAACTAAAAGAGGAGGGGTGGCATTACTCGTCTTGGCAGAGCTTATCTAGTGAGGTTATAAGGGTAGAACTGAGGAATAAGAAAGGTATGACCTTGTTAATGGGTTTATATCACAGACCACGAGATTTAGAGGAGCAAATGTGTAGAGAGATTGCAGATTGTTGCAAAAAACATAAGGATGTTATAATGTTATTTTAACTTTCCACATATTGACTGGGACTCCCATATTGTAAAAGGGCTGGATGGGAAAGAGTTTGTCAAATGTGTTCAGGAAAATGTCCTTAATCAATACATTGATGTCCCAACTAGAGAAAGTGTGATAACATCTAGTGATAAATAATGCCATTAGTTCCAAAGTAACTATGGAAAAGGTTAGGTTTGTTGACCATTCATCTAAAGCTTTCTCCTTTTCTCTCGGTAATCGTTCACTCTGAGCCCAAAACTGACTCATGTGGATCAAGTTCGCCCGACCCTGCTCTCTCAGAATTTCACTTCCTTTTCTCTCTCTCCCTCTCCCTCTAACTCTGATCTACACTTGCACAATTCCTCTGCCTGTTTCCGTGTGCAACCCTCTCACCAGGGGTTTCTATACAAACTCGGCTTGGAATACTTTGCTTCAGTATTCACTACGGAAAAGGATCTTGGCGATTGTACAGATGACTTGTGATGGACTGAAAAGCTTGAGAATGTAGATATTAAGAAAGAGGATGTGCTGGAGCTTTTGGAAAGCATCAAGTTGGATAAGTCACCGGGACCAGATGGGATGTACCCCAGGCTACTGTGGGAAGCGAGGGAGGAGATTGCTGAGCCTCTGGCAATGATCTTTGCATCATCAATGGGGACAGGGAGGTTCTGGAGGATTGGAGGGTGGCGGCTGTTGTTCCTTTATTCAAGAAAGGGTGTAGAGATAGCCCAGGAAATTATAGACCAGTGAGTCTTACTTCAGTGGTTGGTAAGTTGATGGAATAGATCCTGAGAGGCAGGATTTATGAACATTTGGAGAGGCATAATATGATTAGGAATAGTCAGCATGGCTTTGTCAAAGGCAGGTCGTGCCTTACAAGCCTGATTGATTTTTTTGAGGATGTGACTAAACACATTGATGAATGTAGAGCCGTAGATGTAGTGTATATGGATTTCAGCAAGGCATTTGTTAAGGTACCCCATGCAAGGCTTATTGAGAAAGTAAGGAGGCATGGGATCCAAGGGGACATTGCTTTGTGGATCCAGAACTGGCTTGCCCACAGAAGGCAAAGAGTGGTTGTAGACGGGTCATATTCTGCATGGAGGTCGGTGACCAGTGGTGTGCCTCAGGGATCTGTTCTGGGACCCCTACTCTTAGTAATTTTTATAAATGACCTGGATAAGGAAGTGGAGGGTTGGGTTGGTAAATTTGCTGATGACACAAAGGTTGGGTGTGTTGTGGATAGTGTGGAGGGCTGTCAGAGGTTACAACGGGACATTGATAGGATGCAAAACTGGGCTGAGAAATGGCAGATAAATGTGAGGTGGTTCATTTTGGTAGGTCAAATATGATGGCAGAATATAGTATTAATGGTAAGACTCTTGGCAGTGTGGAGGATCAGAGGGATCTTGAGGTCTGAGTCCATAGGACACTCAAAGCTGCTACGCAGGTTGACTGTGGTTAAGAAGGCATGCGGTGCATTGGCCTTCATCAACCATGGGATTGAGTTTAGGAGCCGAGAGGTAATGCTGCAGCTATATAGTACCCTGGTCAGACCCCATTTGGAGTACTGTGCTCATATCTGGTCGCCTCACTAGAAGAAGGACGTGGAAACCATAGAAAGGGTGCAGAGGAGATTTACAAGGATGTTGCCTGGATTCCTGGATTGCCTTATGAGAATAGGTTGAGTGAACTCGGCCTTTTCTCCCTGGAGTGATGGAGGATGAGAGGTGACCTGATAGAGGTGTACAAGATAATGAGAGGCATTGATCGTGTGGATAATTAGAGGCTTTTCCCCAGGTCTGAAATGGCTAACATGAGAGGACATAGTTTTAAGGTGCTTGGAAAGAGGTACAGAGGAGATGTCGGGGTAAGTTTTTCACACAGAGAGTGGTGAGTGCGTGGAATGGGCTGCTGGCGACGGTGGTGGAGGCGGATATGATAGGGTCTTTTAAGAGACTCCAGGATGGCTACATGGAGCTTAGAAAAACAGAGGGCTATGGGTAAAGCCGAGGTAGTTCTAAGGTAGGGACATGTTCGGCACAGCTTTGTGGGCTGAAGGGCCTGTATTGTGCTGTAGGCTTTCTATGTTTCTATGATTCAGAATTGGCTAGCCCATAGAAGGCAGAGGGTGCAGCAGATGAAGTTTATACTACCTGGAAGTCAGTGACCAGTGCTGTTCCACAGGGATCTGTTCTGGGACCCCTGCTCTTTGTGAATTTTATAA
Source organism: Hemitrygon akajei (assembly GCF_048418815.1). NCBI lineage: Eukaryota > Metazoa > Chordata > Chondrichthyes > Myliobatiformes > Dasyatidae > Hemitrygon > Hemitrygon akajei. Next base: position 100,492,518 of record NC_133129.1, on the reverse strand, counting down.
ATGTCTTGGATGAAGAAGTGGAAGGGAGGGTTAGTAAATTTGCAGATGACATGTGGAGGGTTGTCAAACAATAGGTTACAACGGGACACTGATAGACTGCAGAGTGGCAGATGGAGTTCAATCCAGAAAAGTGTGCAGTGATTCACTTTGAGAAGTCAAACTTACAGGATTAATAGAAGGATTCTTAACAGTGTGGAGGAAGAGAGGGATGGATCTTGGAGGCCACATCCATGGATCCCTCAAAGTTGCAAGACAAGTAGATAGGGATGTGGTGTGTTGCCCTTTATTAGTCAGGGATTGTGCTAAAGAGCTGTGAGTTAATTTTATAGATCTACAAAACTCCAGTTAGACCACACATGGAGTATTCTGTCCAGTTCTGGTCTCCTCATTATAGCTTTAGAGAGGGTGCAGAGGAGATTCACCAGGATGCTGCTTGGATTAGAGAGCGTGCAGAGGAGATTCACCAGGATGCTGCCTGGATTAGAGAGCGTGCAGAGGAGATTCACCAGGATGCTGCTTGGATTAGAGAGCGTGCAGAGGAGATTCACCAGGATGCTGCCTGGATTAGAGAGCGTGCAGAGGAGATTCACCAGGATGCTGCCTGGATTAGAGAGCGTGCAGAGGAGATTCACCAGGATGCTGCCTGGATTAGAGAGCGTGCAGAGGAGATTCACCAGGATGCTGCCTGGATTAGAGAGCGTGCAGAGGAGATTCACCAGGATGCTGCCTGGATTAGAGAGCGTGCAGAGGAGATTCACCAGGATGCTGCCTGGATTAGAGAGCGTGCAGAGGAGATTCACCAGGATGCTGCCTGGATTAGAGAGCGTGCAGAGGAGATTCACCAGGATGCTGCTTGGATTAGAGAGCGTGCAGAGGAGATTCACCAGGATGCTGCCTGGATTAGAGAGCGTGCAGAGGAGATTCACCAGGATGCTGCCTGGATTAGAGAGCGTGCAGAGGAGATTCACCAGGATGCTGCCTGGATTAGAGAGCGTGCAGAGGAGATTCACCAGGATGCTGCCTGGATTAGAGAGCGTGCAGAGGAGATTCACCAGGATGCTGCCTGGATTAGAGAGCGTGCAGAGGAGATTCACCAGGATGCTGCTTGGATTAGAGAGCGTGCAGAGGAGATTCACCAGGATGCTGCCTGGATTAGAGAGCGTGCAGAGGAGATTCACCAGGATGCTGCCTGGATTAGAGAGCGTGCAGAGGAGATTCACCAGGATGCTGCCTGGATTAGAGAGCGTGCAGAGGAGATTCACCAGGATGCTGCCTGGATTAGAGAGCGTGCAGAGGAGATTCACCAGGATGCTGCCTGGATTAGAGAGCGTGCAGAGGAGATTCACCAGGATGCTGCTTGGATTAGAGAGCGTGCAGAGGAGATTCACCAGGATGCTGCCTGGATTAGAGAGCGTGCAGAGGAGATTCACCAGGATGCTGCCTGGATTAGAGACCGTGCAGAGGAGATTCACCAGGATGCTGCCTGGATTAGAGAGTGTGCAGAGGAGATTCACCAGGATGCTGCTTGGATTAGAGAGCGTGCAGAGGAGATTGACCAGGATGCTGCCTGGATTAGAGAGCGTGCAGAGGAGATTCACCAGGATGCTGCTTGGATTAGAGAGCGTGCAGAGGAGATTCACCAGGATGCTGCCTGGATTAGAGAGCGTGCAGAGGAGATTCACCAGGATGCTGCTTGGATTAGAGAGCGTGCAGAGGAGATTCACCAGGATGCTGCCTGGATTAGAGAGCGTGCAGAGGAGATTCACCAGGATGCTGCCTGGATTAGAGAGCGTGCAGAGGAGATTCACCAGGATGCTGCTTGGATTAGAGAGCGTGCAGAGGAGATTTACCAGGATGCTGCCTGGATTAGAGAGCGTGCAGAGGAGATTCACCTGGATGCTGCCTGGATTAGAGAGCGTGCAGAGGAGATTCACCAGGATGCTGCCTGGATTAGAGAACGTGCAGAGGAGATTCACCAGGATGCTGCCTGGATTAGAAAGCGTGCAGAGGAGATTCACCAGGATGCTGCCTGGATTAGAAAGCGTGCAGAGGAGATTTACCAGGATGCTGCCTGGATTAGAGAGCGTGCAGAGGAGATTCACCAGGATGCTGCCTGGATTAGAAAGCATGCAGAGGAGATTCACCAGGATGCTGCCTGGATTAGAGACTGTGCAGAGGAGATTCACCTGGATGCTGCCTGGATTAGAGAGTGTGCAGAGGAGATTGACCAGGATGCTGCTTGGATTAGAGAGCGTGCAGAGGAGATTCACCAGGATGCTGCTTGGATTAGAGAGCATGTCTTATGAGGCTAGGCTGAGTGAGCTAGGACTTCTCTCTTTGGAGAAAAGGACAACAGGCGACTGGATAGAGGGGTACAAAATGATACGAGGCACAGATTGAGTGAATAGCCAGAGTTGTTCTTCCAGGGTGGAAGTGGCTAATACAAGGGGGCATAATCTAAAAGTGGTAGGAGGAAAGCATAGAGGGGATATCAGAGGCAAGTTCTTTACACAGAGAGTAGTGAGTGCATGGAATGCATTGGCAGGGGTGGCGGTAGAGACAGATACATTAGGGACATTCAAAAGACTTTTAGACAGGCATGTGGCTGAAGGGCCTGTTTCTGTGCTGTACTTCGTTATGACTCTTTGACATATGATGAAAGAAAAATGGAGGGCAATGTGGGAGGGAAGGGTTAGACTGAGTTTAGAGTAGGTTAAAGGGTTGGCCTGTACTGAGCTTTATTGCTCTGTGTTCTATATAAAATAGTGGATTGCACAATTTACTTCTGTCGTTTACACAATTTGCATCCTAAGGTCACCGAGAGATTGGAAACCCTTTCGGTCTATATACAAGATAAAGTCAACGTGCATCGACCACAGTACAACAGGGCAAATATTCACTTGCCCTGAAAAGACTTGCTTCCAGCACCTTGACGGGGCTCATCAGGTCATAGGGATTGCCCCTGTGCTGGCCTCCATGATGGATTGCTATTCTTGCGATTTCTTCGTTTCCTGGTTTACTAGTCTCATTCTCCAGAGGTCCCACCCACACCTCAGCAGCCTTCTTCCTATTGATACATCCACAGAAACTCTTCCTGCTTCAGTGCAAGTTCTGGGATCCAGGACACCTTCAAGGAGCGATGCCTCAAAAAGGCGACGTCTATCATGGAGGACCCCTATCACCCAGGACATGCCCTCTTCTCACTGTTACCATCAGGGAGGAGGTACAGGAGCCTGAAGGTACACGCTCAGCGATTCAGGAACAGCTTCTTCCCCTCTGCTAACTGATTCCTGAATGGACATTGAACCCTTGGACACTATTTATTTGTACTACCTATTTAATTTAACCCTTATATGTATCTGTGCATATCAAAGTATATATATATATATATATACTGTCCACAGTTTTTTTCCTCTATTATATATTGCACTGTACTGCTGCCGTAAAGATGACGAATTTCACGACCTGTGCCGGTGACATTAAACCTGATTCTGATTCTGAAGTTTCTCTCAGACTCAATATTCTCATCTTTCTTGCCTTCCGCTGTTGAACTCTAATGCGCTAACACGAGAGACTGACAAACTCGGCTTGCTTTCTCTGAGCAGCGGAGGCTGAGCGGAGATCTGACAGAGGTTTATAAGATTAGGAGAGGCATAGACAGAGCAGACAGGGAGGATCTGTTTCCCGGGGTTGAAATGTCTAACACTGGAGGGCATGCATTGAAGGTGAGGGGGGCGGCAAGTTTTTTACTCAGTGGTGGATGCCTGGAATGCGCTGCCTGGTGTGGTAGTGGAGGCAAATACATTGGAGGCTACATAGGATCCACAAAGATGGGAGGGAGTGTAATGAGTGCGGAGGACATTGAAACCCTGCAGGGGGACATAGATAGGCTGAGTAATTGGGCAGACATTTGGCAGATGAAGTATAATACTGACAAGTGTGAGGTCTTGCACTTTGGCAGGAAGAATAATAGAGCAAGTTATTATCTAAATGGAGAGAAACTGGAAAGTGCTTCTGTGCAAAGGGATCTGGGGGTCCTGGTGCAGGAAACACAAAAAGTTAGTATGCAAGTGCAGCAGGTGGTCAAGAAGGCCAATGGAATGCTGGCTTTTATTGCTAGGGGGATGGAGTATAAGAACAGGGAGGTCTTACTGCAGTTGTACCGGGTATTGGTGAGACCACACCTGGAGTACTGCGTGCAGTTCTGGTGTCCATATTTAAGAAAGGACATACTGGCTCTCGAGGCAGTGCAGAGAAGGTTCACTAGGTTAATTCTGGGGATGGGTGGGTTGATGTATGATGAGAGGTTGAGTAGATTGGGACTCTACTCATTGGAGTTCCGAAGAATGAGAGGCGATCTTATTGAAACATATAAGATTGTGAAGGGGCTTGATCGGGTGGATGCGGGGAGAATGTTCCCAATGATGGGTGAAACTAGGACTAGGGGACATAATCTTAAAATAAGGGGATGCCATTCCAGGACTGAGATACGGAGAAATTTCTTCACTCAGAGGGTAGTGGGGCTGTGGAATTTACTGCCCCAGAGAGCTGTGGAAGCTACTACACTCAATAAATTCAAAACGGAGATAGACATTTTCCTGGATAAAAATGGCATTAGGGGATACGGTGAGCGAGCAGGTAAGTGGACATGAGGCTAGGTTTAAATCAGCCATGTGATCTCCTGGACCAGTTTTCGATAGCCTGGATGGGTCGGAGAGGAATTTTCCAGATTTTTTCTCCTCAATTGGCAACTCGGTTTTTTTTCTCCGGGTGATCACATGGGTTTGGGCGGGATGAATAATAAAATAAAATGGGCGGCATGGTGCCCTGTTGGTTGGCACTGTTGCCTTGTGGGATTCGGTGAAAACTAGTGTTAAGATTGGATCAGCCATGATCTTGTTGAATGGCGGAGCAGGCTTGAGGGGCCGATTGGCCTACTCCTGCTCCTATCTCTTATGTTCTTATGTTTATGTTTAAGAGACGTTTGATAGGCACACAAATATAAGGAAGATGGAGGGATATGGACATTGTGTAGCTAGGAGGGATTAGTGTTTTTGACTGTTTTTCAGCCATTTCAGCACAATGTTGTGGGCCAAAGGGCCTGTTCTTGAGCTGTACTGTTGTATGATCTATGACCTAATTCCCCTTAACCGTGTGTACTTAGACAGCTAGGGTGTTGTCCCTGACCGATGGAGGCCTCACTCATCCCTTGCTACTTTCTCAGTTTTCCATTACCCTTGACCTCCACTGTGCGTGATTTTCATGGCATCCCTCTTCCTCATTTCGATAGTTTCTTGTTCAGTGCTGTGGATCAGCCACCATTCCTCTACGGACCAGCTTATTTTCCCAGTCCACCTTGAACAAATTTGTCGTGGCACGGTAGCGTAACGCTATCACGGCGCCAGGGGCCCGGGTTCGAATCCCGCTGCTGTCTGTAAGGAGTTTGTACTCGTTCCCATGACTGTGTGTGTTTCCTCCCCCATTCCACACATACGTAGGTTAATGGGTGACCGGGGTGTAATTGGGTGGCAGGGGCTCGATGGGCCAGTAGGACCTGTTATCGTGCTAGATCTTTAATATAAAACCTTCATACAATTATAATTTCCCTTATTTAAGTTGAAAACGGTGGTTTCGGTTCTGTGGTATTTACCCTCTAACTACATCATGAATTCTGTCAGATTGTGGTCACTGGCTCCTTGTAAATCTTTAACCACAAGGCTTCTTATTAACCCTTGCTCATTACTCATAGGCAAAATCAGGGATATCCTCTTCCAGAGTAAGCTGCATTACTCACTGTTCTAAGAAGCAGTCAATGACACAAATTCTTCCTCTGCGCGTCCTCCTGTCAGTTTGGCTCATTCAATTAATGAAATCTTCAATAGTAATTGCAATTCTCGTTAAACAAGGGTGGGGTGGGGGGGAGGAGAGCTGGCCAGAGGTAGCTGAATCCAGTTGGGGATCGGGGGGGAGGGGGGGATAGGGAAGTGGTGGAGGGGGGAGTGTAATTGATCCGAGAGCCTGGGAGATGACAAGTGGAAGAATCAAAGCAACGCACACAGAAACTGGAGGAGCTGAGCAGGCCAGGCAGCATCTAGGGAAATGAATAAACAGTCAACGTATTGGGCCGAGACCCTTCTTCAGGACTGGAAAGGAAGGAGGAAGATGCCAGAGTAAAAAGGTGGGGGGAGGTGAAAGATAGCTGGAAGGTGAGTGGGAAAGGTACAGGGCTGGAGAGGAAGGAATCTGACAGGTGAGGAGAGTGGACCATAGGAGAAAGGGAAGGAGGTGGTGACCCAGGGGGAGGTGATAGGCAGGTGAGAAGAGGTAAAAAGGTCTGCATGGGGAATAGAAGAAGAGGGAAGGGGGAGGGAAATATTTTTTTTACTGGAATGTGAAATAGATATGCAGGGCATCTGGTTGGAGGCTAGCCAAACATGATAGGGATATCAAGAGTTGCTCCTCCACCCTGACGATGGCCTCGTCTTGGCACAAGAGGAAGCCATGGACGGGAACGGGGATGGGAATCAGAATTAAAATGTTTGGCCATTAAGAAATTCTGCTTTTGGCGGTTGGAGTGGCGGTGCCGAACGAAGCGACGGGTCCCACCAATGTAGAGGCGGCCGCATGGGAGTACCGGGTACAATAGACAACCGACCCCAGCCGATCCACAGGTGAAGTGTTGCCTCACCCGGATGGACTGTTTGAGGCCCTGAGTGGAGGTGAGTGAGGAGGTAAATGAACGGGTGTAGCATTTAGGCCACTTGTGGGGATAAATGATGGGAGAGAGATGGGTGGGGAGGGATAAATGGACAAGGGATCCCTGTGGAAAGCGGAGAGTCGCGGGAGGAGATAAAGATATGTTTGGTGGTAGGATCCCTCTGGAGATGGAGGAAGTTGCGCAGTGTGATACATTAGATGCGGAGGCTCATAGGGTGGATGAGAGAAACTTTAGCACTGTTAGGGCGGTGGGAAGATGGGGTGACGAAGGACACAGATTCCATGACAAAAATGGAATCCGATAGGAGAGGGCAGTGGACCGTGAAGTGAGCAGGGGAACCGAGGAAGGAACGTGTGGGTGATAAGCGGATTGAAAGGGCAGGGAAGGGGAAAGGAGATGAATCCAGAGTAAAAAGGAAAAACTAAAGGGAGGACAGAAGGGAGAAGTGACCGGAGATTGGAGAAATCAATGTTTATACCAACGTGCTGGAGATTGCCAGGAGGGGGTTATGTAGTGCTGTCCCTCTAAACCAGGGCTCCCCTTGGTTAATGGTAGGGGTCCATGGCGTAAAAAAAGGTCAAACCCCCTGATCTGGCCTCACCATGGCAGTGGAGGAGGCCGTGGACAGATATGTGAGTGTAAGAATGGGGACTGGGACTGGCCACTGCGAGATCCTGGCTTTTATGGCAGACAGAGTGAAGGTACTCAATAAAGTGATCCCCCCAATCTGCCTTGGGTCTTACCAATGTACAGGAGCAGCACTGGGAGCACCAGATGCAATAAGTGACCTCATTGGAACCTATCGAATGTTGAAAGGCCTCGATAGAGTGGATGCGGAGAGGGTATTTCTTGTGGTGGGGATCTAAAACCAGAGGACACCGCCTCAGAATAGAGGGGCATCCTTCTAGAACAGAGATGAGGAGGAATTCCCTTAGCCAGAGGGTGGTGAATCTGTGGAATTTGTTGCCACAGGCAGCAGTGCAGACCAAGTCATTGGGTACATTTAAGCCAGAGGTAAATAAATTCTTGATTAGTCGGGGCTAGAATGAATACAGGGAGAAGGCAGGAGATTGGGGCCAGGAGGGAAAATGGATCAGCCATGATGAAATGGCGAACAGACTTGATGGGCCAAATGGCCTAATTCTGATCCAATATCTTCTGGTCTTATGACACCGATGGTTTCACAAGTGAAGGACTGACTCAACTGGAAAGACTTAGCGAAGGTGCGATGGATATTCATTTTCCAAGGCCCATGGGGATTATTGCTAAATGCTGCTTTCAGGCACAGCAGCGTGGTCCTTCCAAGCAAAAGAGCTGTTTTTAACGAAGTTTCTAAGCGACGTTACTTGCTCTCAGCATCTTATCGTAAACAAGGGAAGAGTGAGGTTTTCGTTGGCCCATGGTTCAATCAAGAGTAAAACAATGGGGTGTCCATGCTGGCCAAATTAAACATTGCTTTCACCTGGCATGACAATTAGGACTGGAAAACATTACCTGCAAATGACGTCAACTAGTAGAATATCAGAAAACAGGAGTGTTAGGAAAGACAGACAGAAGATCTAGAATAAATCCTCCGTTTCTGTGCCAGACAACTCCATCCTCTGCAACTTGTCAGTATGAATTTCAAGGCTGTAAGAATTGTACCTGTGTTTGGATATCCTTCATAGTTTAGAAATCTTTTGTAATTGGCACATCTTTTTATTACTCATTTAGAGGTAGAGTGTGGAACTGGATCTTCCAGCCCAACCCACCTATTTAACCACAGCCCAATCACAGGACAATTTACAATGTCTTTGGGTTGTGGGAGGGAACTGGAATACCTGGAAGAATTCCACATGGTCATGGGGAGAATGTGCCAACTTTCTTCTAGAGGACACAGGAAATGAACTCGGAACTCCGACTGTAATAACACTATGCTGCTGTGGTGCCCCATTATTAATTAAAAATCATCCGTGCATTTTAAATTTATATCAAGAATCATTCATTTAAATTAAATATACATCATTAAAAATAAATATTGTTCAGACTACTTTGTTTGCTGGAGGTACCTCCTGCTTGATAGTGAGGGGGGACCCAGCACTCAAATACTGATTATTGACAGCAAGATCTCACTGTGAAGATTAAACAGTGAAGTGAACTAGTCCTCAAACAGTAGGTTAATTCTGTATAATCTCCTTAAAGTGAGGACAGAAATAGGTACTTACAATTTGTCAATAGCGGACTTATTATGATCACAAGGGAGGAGCCGTAACTCTTAGGCCTGGGTGCAGGGATAAGAGATCACCAGGCAACTTGTTTTCAGAAATATATTTGAGGTAAAGGTATTGAGTTCTAATCACTGCAACAATGCTGTATCAGGGATAAGAGTGCGGCCAACATATCATAACTGATAATAAAAGATAGGCGACTGTTTCAGGAGTCCTTCAAGTCCTTTGTGAAGCCGGTTGGCTGGTTAAACATCAACTGGGGCAATAATTTACACACCATTCGGAATAAAACGGTGAGCAGACAATTCCACAGAGGGCACCGAGCCTCTGAGGCTTCACTCCGACATCAGGACAGACAAAAATGACATTTTTCACGGCAAGCTGAGCTCAGTTGGAGGACATTGCCATCTAGTGGGCAGATCATATAATTGCTGAGCGGTGCATTCGACATCTAGAACTTAGCACAGGAAGAGGCTCTTTGGCTCATAGTGTCAATGGCAAACACGACACCAATTTAAACTAAATCTCTTCTGCCTGCACATGGTCCACGTCCCTCAATTGCCCTGTATATTCACGTATCTATCTAAAACCCTCTTAAATGGCACTATCCTACAAAAGATAGTGGATTCGAACCAGTCCATCCCGGGTAAAGCCCTCCCAATCATTGAGCACGACATGAAACACTGTCGTAGAAAAGCAGCACTCGTCATCAGCTCTTTTCTCATTGCTGCCATCAGGTAGGAGGTATGAGGGCCTCAGGACTCGAACCACCAGGTTCAGGAATGGTGATTATCTCTCAACCATCAGGCTCTTGAACTAAAGTGGATAACTTCATTCACTTGCCCATCCATTGAGATGTTCCCACAAACAGTGATCTCCGTTTAAAAACTCTTTATCTTGTTATCTTGTGTTCTCATTATTTATTGCTATTTATTTATATTTGCATTTCCTAATCAGAATGAATATCACTAGCCTCTGTCAGGAAATTTGTTAACTCTGTAGTACAATGATAAATTTAGAAAATAAACTGAATTATAGCAAGTATATATAAAATAGTTACCGTAAGTTAAAATTAATAATGTAAAAACAGAAATAATTTTTTTTTAAAGTGGTGAGGTGGTGTTCATGGGTTCAGTGTCCATTCAGAAATGGGATGGCAGAGGGGGAGGAAGCTGTTTCTGAGTCGCTGAGTGTGTGCCTTCGGGCTTCTGTACCTCCTCCCTGACAGTGACAGTGAGAAAAGGGCATGCCTCGGAGCTGCAGGTCCTTAATAATGGATGCCGTCTTTCTGAGGCTTTGCTCCTTGAAGATGTCCTGAATGCGACAGTGTCCAGTACCATGATGGAACTGACCGAGTTTACAACTCTCTGCAGCTTATTTCGACCCTGTGCAGTAGCCCCCACCCCCACCCCTTACCACACAGCGATACAGCCGGTCAGAATGCTCTCCATGGTACATCTGTAGAAATTTGCCAGTGTTTTTGGTTTCAAACCAAGTCTCCTCAAACTCTCGTTGCTACAGTGAAGAGGCCCCATGGGCCATAATATCTGTGCCAAAAACTAAATCTTTTCTGCCTGCACAAATTCCCTCAACTGCCCTGCACATTCATGTATCTATCTAAAAGCTTCTTAAATGGCACTATCCTTTCTAATTCCATCATCACTCACGGCAGCCCAACTTAGGTACCCAACACCCGCGGTGGAAAAAAACTGGCCCCGCACATCCTCCCCCTCTGAAAATGGTTCGGTACGGACCAGGGCCTGGTTCTGTGCTATACTTTCCTATGACTCTATGAGGTTATTTCCCCCAGTATTTGACATTTCTATCCTGGGTGAAAGATTCTGACTGGCTACCGTCCCTAGTGATTTTATTAACTTCTATCAGCTATCCTTTCAGGCCTTCGATGCTCTAGAGAAAACAATCCAACTCTGTCAAATCTCTCCATGTAGCTCATACCCTCTAATCCAGGCTGCATCCTGGTAAATCTCCTCTGTACCCTTTCCAAAGCACTGGCATTCTTCCTGTAATGGAGTGATGAGAACTGTACACAAAACTGTTAGTGTGTGCTCACCCAAGTTTTATGGAGTTGCATGGACTTGGACACCTTGTACATCAATGCCCGCCATTAACGCTATACTTCCCCTCCCTAATGCGACAATTAACCGAATTAAACTCCATCTGACATGACTCCGTCCATATCTGTACCTATATTCTGAAACTTTGACAAACTTCGATCAATGTGCGGTTGAGAGTATATTGACTGGCTGTATCACAGCATGGTACGGTAACACTACTGCCCTTAAACAGAAAACCCTACAAAAAGTAGTGGATATGGCCCAGTTCATCGTGGGTAAGGCCCTCCCCACCATTGAGCACATCTACACAAAGTGGAAAGTAGCATCCATCTTCAGAGACCCCCACCATCCACCGTCTTCTCACTGCTGCCATCAGGTAGAAGGTACAGGAGCCTCAGGACTCACACCACCAGGTTCAGAAACAGTTATTAACCCTCGAACATCAGGCTCCTCACCCCAAAGGAATAACTTCACTCATCTTCATTTGCCCCATCACTGAAATGTTCCCACCACCTATGGACTCACTTTCAAGGACTCTTCAACTCATGTTCTCGATATTTATCATTTATTTATTTACTATAATTATTTCTTTCTTTTTGTATTTGCACAGCTTGTTGTCTTCTGCACTCCGGCTGCACGTCCTAGTCGGGCAGTCTTTCATTGACTCTGTTATGGTTATTATTCTATAGATTTATGGAGTATGCTCACAAGGAAATTGATCTCAGGATTGTAAATGATACTTTACAGTTGATGAATTTACTGTGAACTTTGTATTCTACCTCATTACATATATTTACAACATAGTTCAATTTTTTGCTTTGCAGAGGTTATATAACCATATAACAATTACAGCACAGAAACAGGCCATCTCAGCCCTTCTAGTCCGTGCCGAACGCTAACTCTCACCTAGTCCCACCTACCCGCACTCAGTCCATAACCCTCCATTCCTTTCCTGTCCATACACCTATCCAATTTTTTTTGTATGGAGAAAAGGAGCTGAGTCCTTGGCCAGATCAGCCATTAGTGAACGACAGAGAAGGCTCGTCAGGCCAGATGGCCAACACCTACTCATTGTTCATACTTCCTTTTGTATTCATTCTCAACTTCTTCATTGTCCACAATTCCACCAATGTTTGTGCTGTCCACACCTATCTACAGTACCGTGCAGAACCTTCAGGCACATAGTGTATTTAGCCAGGGTGCCTAAGACCTTTGCAGAGTAGTATTATGTATTGCATTGTGCTGCTGCTGCTGCTGAAAAATTATTGATGGCACCTGTGAGTGATGATAAACCCGATTCTGATCTGGGTCTCTGTTGTGGACTGAGAGTGGGAAGGGGGCAGGGAGAGGGGAATCATGGTTGGGAAAAGGGGAAGGGAGAGGGGAGCGAGCAGGAAGCACCAGAGAGACATTCTGTAATGATCAATAAACCACTTGTTTGGAATCGAATGACCTTGCCTGGTGTCTCAGGGCTGGGTGTGTCTGCACCTGTCCCCAACTCTCCTCTGCCACCTGCCCTAGACCCTCCCATGGCAGTCCACCCTCGCCATTCCCAACACTCTTTGCTCCCTCCGGATCCACAAACTGGCTCTCCGCTCCACGTTGACAGAACAGTACTGTGCAACAGTCTTACGAATCCTGGCTCTATATATGTGCCTAAGGCTCTTGCACAGTACATTTTCATCCAGTTCATTTGTACCAATCATAAAAAGAGGCTGTAGCACTGATCCCCACAGAATACACCGACCATGGACCTCCAGCTCGAATAACAACCCTCCACCAGTAACTACCCTCTGTCTGCTATGGACAAGCATTTCTGAATCAAAACTCCCAGGTCACTGTGCATCTTAATCTCCTGGATCAGTCGACCATGAGGGATGTTGTCAAAAGGCTTACTAAAGACCATGCACCTACTGTCCTACACTCATCAACCACCTTCATCACAACCGCAAAAAAACCGTGCTCAGAACCAATTTACATTAAAAATTGAGTTCTGTTCAACAACACTTAGTATGCAAAGAAACCTACAGACAACAAAGCACTTACTAAAGTGAAATCCTCCTTGTAATATGAATATGCTGATTTTTGCACAGACACAAGGTGATAGCTTACCAGCGGTGATGGCTGGAAGTAAAGCACATGGGATAAGCACCAGGACCTCTGCAAGGGGTGTGAGGGTCCCTGCAAAAGTTAATGTCTTCTACCCATCCCCAAGGACAGACAGGAGTTACACAAGTCTGGCTCAGTAACAACGAATAAGCAGCAATTTATTTCCAAATCGGGGTGGTTTGCAGTTTGGAGAGGGAACCGGAACCGGATGGTTTCGCCTGGAACCTGGTGCGCCCATCCTTTTGGTCAAAAATTCAGTAACTATTCCCTTAATTTACTTTTGATCCATACACTGAGAAGGGTGGTGACCTTTAATGGCCATCTACAACAGTACATCTCCATGAGGACCATAACCTTATCGTAGGGTTTGGAGGCTTGCCTGTCGCAGTGACCTGGAGAGCTGTGTTGGCTGGAGTCAGGGCTTTGTGCTTTGGCTCTCGGTAGGGTCACCCAGGCCAAACAGGTCAAAGGGCAGAAGCCAGACTAAGTGTGACCCACCGGTCCTCCAGGTTCGGGGGTTCAGCTCAGGGCCGACAACCCTGACTGGTCAAACAGAATTGTTACGGAAACAGCAATGAAGAATGAGTGAGAATGAACAGCGATGAGTGAGACGGTATTCCTGAGTCTCCACTCAGGACTTGTGTGACTGTCAGCAATGAAAGCCAAGCGGAAGCTACTGAACACCACCAGGGATGGAAAACCTTCATTGCCGTCCTAAGTGCCAGTGGGATAACTAGACAATAAGTACAACAGTACGAGTGTAGCAAGGCTTCAGAAAATGCACTCTCCAGAGCAGGCGAAAGGTGGCTGTTGAAGATCTCACAGCTCTGAAAGAAAAAGAAGAGTGAGGTGTTTTCCATGTTTTTTCAGTATATGTGGACTGTCAATATTTCATGACCAGACCCTTCATCAGTCCAAATGGTCTCAATCGAAAATGGCGACTGTCCGTTTCCCTCCACAGATGCTGCCTGGCCCACTGGGTTTTTCCAACATTATTTTTTACTCCAGATTCCATCGTCAGCCTGTAGTATAGCGGTTAGCATAACGCTATAGTGGTGTCAGCAACCTGGGTTCAATTCCCACCATACTCTGTACGGAGTTTCTACGTTCTCCCCGTGCTCCAGTTCCCTTCCACAGTCCAAACACGTATGGGTTAGTAAGTTGATTGGTCACATTGGGCATCGTGGGTTCATTGGGCAGGAAGGGCCTGTTACTGTGTCATATTGCTAAATAAATAAATCATCTAATCTGCAGTCTCATGCTTCTCCAAAAGTGAACGATTCATCATCACCATTATGTGCCGTGTCATATGACGTAGGTGATTATGGTCCCATGAGCATGATTGTTCTTGGCAAATTTTACTACAGAAGTGATTTTCCATTGCCTTCTTCTGGGCAGTGTCTTTACAAGATGGGGGACCCCAGCCATTATCAACACCCTTCAGAGATTGTCTGCCTGGTGTCAGTGGTCGCATAACCAGGACTTGTGATGTGCACCAGATGCTCGTACGGCCATCCACCACCTGTTCCCGTGGATTCAGGCGACCCTGGTCGGAGGCTAAGCAGGTGCTACACTTTGCCCAAGGGTGTCCAGCAGGCTAGTAGAGGGAAGGAGCACACAGCATCTCCTTTGGTAGTGATGTATCTCACCCCGCCACCCAAAACCTGCCTGAAGGACTACCTGAACTTAAAAGTGCAGGGCCACCTGGTGTTAAACTGAGAGGCAGCAATCTCCTCTGTGACATCAAACTTTCTAAAGGTATCCAGGCATTTGATTCCATTCATATTACCTGATTGACAAAGTCATCACATTCCCTTTATTTGTAAATTAACAACAATAACAAACTTCCTAGGCTTAAACCCGTTGGACATCAGATCGCAAGCACCATTATATAGAGTTACTGATGTACCCTTCATATCTCCAGCTGTCAAAAACCTTCATATGTTCAAATAAAGATCACTCCTTCTGTCCTTGCGTCTGTTTTTTTTAATTTCACACAACAAAGGACATCATGGGCTTTGCCAAAAATGGTGCTGTTAGACTGACTGTATAAACTAGGTTTTCCAATAGCAAGTACAATAGCAGATTATAAAAGATTGGGTGTGTATGGCCCGTGGATCCGGTCTCTGGGCGTGAACAAACCACGATCTGCTGGGAAAGCTCCCGGGATTCGAGGTCCGGGTATGGGACGCTCCCGGGATTCAGTCTCCGGTTGTGGGATGGCCCCGGGATTTGGTCTCTGGGTGCGGGTCGGAGCGAGGAGACATTGTGATTGGAGGATAGAAAACGCTGTGACGTCCCGGTGCTCTGTGATTGGAAGAGGGCAGATGGGCGGGCAGCGCGGGCGGAGTTCCCGGTAAGTAATTGGCGGGCCCTCTTGAAATTCAAACCTCAACAGTCGAGCGCATGAGAAGGAGGGAGTGGAAGATTACTGACCAGCTACCGGCTCTCACACCTTCTGTATCGGTCATTTCCCAGCCCGGTCACTGCCCTCCTGGCCGTTCGCTTCTCCTCAACCTCGCAACTACAGATAAGTCATTGAACCACATCCAGCACGTCATTCCTTCCCCTGAATGGGTTTGGAGTCGTGACTTGCGCTTGACTTGGATTAAAGTGAGGGAGATTTGAGCAAATCGCCAGCCTCACTCTCTGGTCTCCTCTGCGTAGTCTGCCGAATTCAGTCTGAGGGGTGTATGGGGTGTCAGGGAGAGGTAGTACCTCTGACGGGGAACACGTTGTACTCTTCGGAGTAGTTTGGCCACATTGCTCCTCACCTGACACTCAGCTCTCACCAGTGGTTCCTTGTCGCTGTTTGCATGCAACAGCGGCCACACCCCGGGCAACGGCTTCGACTGGCCGGCAAAACCTGGTGAGGGTAGCCGATGGGCCTCAAACCCTCGGTGAGTTAGGGCTTGTCTACCTACACATGCGAAGACTGAATTCGGCGGACTAGGCGGAGGAGACCACCACTTGGCGGTCCAACGAGTAGAAAGGCGGACCCAGCAAAGCGTTGTGGAGCGCAATCAGGGCACAGTGAGACACGTAGGACACTGCTGGCCATCCACTGCATCCCAACTTATCTCTAGCCATCTCGACTCCGTCTTGCAACTGGATACAGATAGGTCGGGACGAGAGAGTGAGGCTGATGATTTGCGCAACTCTCCCTCACTTTAATCCAAGTCAAGCGCAAGTCACGACTCCAAACCCATTCCGCTAAAAAACTTCAAGTCCTGTGGCGATGGGCGAGTGGTGAAGCAGCAGATGTGGATACACTGGAAGCTGTAGTCACAAACCTGCACACAGGCGGCCAAGGGCATTGGGTCGTTCTCCGCGGGAATGAAGCAGCAGTGGAGCTCGGCAGCCCCCTGGGTGTCTGAGCAGTCCTCTTTAGGAATCGCTCTGCTCACCTCCATGGAGGAAGGGGCTAGAAAAGGTGCCTCAAACATAGCCTGCTTCATCTTACCCTGGCCAGCACACCGTGGCTGGTGGGGATCCCACTCAGCGGTCGAACTACAAAGAAGATGAAAGTGAAGGTGCTCAACCTTAGCATGTGGAACGTGCGAACTCTGCTTGACATCACCAAGGCTGTCAGACCAGAAAGAAGAACAGCACTGGTCGCCAAAGAATTAGCCCGCTATAATGTGGACGTTGCAGCACTCAGCGGAACACACCTAGCAGACAAGGCCCAGCTTACAGAACATGGTGGTGGGTACACCTTCTTCTGGAGCGGTCGCAGCAGCACTGAAGGACGAGAGGCTGGCGTTGGATTTGCCATCCGATCCCACCTCGCTCATAAACTTGCCAAGCTTCCAGAGGGCATCAACGATCGCCTGATGACGCTTCGGCTCCCACTTGGCAATAAGAGGAGTGCAACGCTGATCAGTGCATATGCCCCAACAATGACCAACCCAGATGACATCAAAGATAAGTTCTATGAAGTACTTGACGCCCTCATAGCAGAAGTCCCATGGTCAGACAAGCTCATTGTCCTCGGGGACTTTAACGCCAGAGTGGGGACAGATTACCAGACCTGGGAAGGGATTCTTGGAAGACATGGTATTGGCAAGTGTAACAGCAATGGCCTGCTGCTCCTTAAGACATGCGCTACGCATGACCTTGTCATCACCAACACCCTATTCCAACTCCCTACCCGTAACAAGACATCTTGGATGCATCCACGCTCCAGGCACTGGCATTTGATCAACTATGTCATCACCAGAAAGAGGGACTGGCAAGACGTGAGAGTGACAAAGGCCATGTGTGGTGCCGACTGCTGGACGGATCATCGACTCATAGTGTCCAAGTTTAAACTTCGCATCCTGCCTGTGAGAAGACCCCAAGGTCAGAAGACTGCAAAGAGGCTCAATGTCTCCAAGCTGAAGAGCAGCATAGTTGCAGAAGAATTTCGTGAAGACCTAGATAGCAGGCTGCTTGACACATCCCAGGATGACCACACCAGCATTGAAGAGCAGTGGACGGCTTTCAGAGATGCAGTCTACTCTACCACTCTCGAACACCTCGGACCAGCAATCCGAAGACATCAAGACTGGTTCGATGAGAATGACGAGGAGATACAGGCACTGTTGTCAGAGAAACGCCAACTGTTCAGAGCGCACCAGAACGATCCCACATCACAAGCAAAGATAGATGCTTTCGCCAGTGTAAGACGGAAAGTGCAGAAGAAACTCCGTGAGATGCAGGATGTCTGGTTCAGCAATAAGGCCGATGAGATCCAGGGCTACGCAGACAGTCACAACACCAAACGTTTCTATGACGCTTTGAAGGCTATGTATGGACCTCAGTCCTCTGGCTCCTCCCCCCTCCTCAGTGCAGATGGGACTCGGCTGCTGACAGAGAAAAAGCAGATTCTGGAGAGATGGGCTGAACACTTCAACCAGGTCCTCAACCGCCCTGTCAAAATCAATGATGAGGCCATTGCTCGCCTACCTCAGGTGGAGATCAACCTGGACCTTGACAACCTCCCCACAGAAGAAGAAGTCAGAAAAGCCATCGGGCAGCTTTCTTGTAGCAAAGCACCAGGATCAGATGCAATCCCTGCTGAAGTCTACAAAGCAGGAGGCCCATTCATGATGCAGAAGCTGACTGAACTCTTCCAGTCTATGTGGAACGAAGGAAAGGTCCCGCAACAGCTGAAAGATGCCAGCATAGTCCACATCTACAAGAGGAAAGGCAATCGCCAGTCTTGTGACAATCACCGAGGCAGCTCCCTCCTGTCCATAGCTGGGAAGATCTTGGCTTGCGTCCTGCTTAATCGCCTTCTCCAACACCTTGAGCAAGGTCTCCTCCCAGAAAGCCAGTGTGGCTTCCGTGCAGAGCGTGGAACTGTCAACATGATATTTACTGCACGCCAACTCCAGGAAAATGTCAAGAGCAGCACAGTGACCTCTTTATGACCTTTGTCGATCTGACCAAGGCATTTGATACGGTCAGCAGAGATGGCTTATGGAAGATAATGGAGAAGTTTGGCTGCCCTAGCAGGTTCATCACGATTGTTCGGCAGTTCCACGATGGCATGATGGTGAAAGTTTTGGATGATGGTGACGAGTCAGAAGCCTTCTCAGTGACGAACGGTGTGAAGCAAGGATGCGTTCTCGCCGCTACACTCTTTAGCATGGTCTTCTCTGCTATGCTGAATGACGCCTTCTGCAATTGTCAGGATGGTATACACGTCAGATACAGGAATGGCGGTGGGCTATTCAACCTCCGGCGTCTACAGGCTGTTACAAAGTTAAAGGAGACCGTCGTCAGAGACCTCTTATTCGCTGATGATTGCGCCCTCAATGCCAGCACAGAGCAGAAGATGCAACAAGAAATGGACTGCTTCTCACGAGCCTGTGACAACTTTGGACTTACAATCAGCGCCAAAAAGACCGAAGTTATGTACCAGCCCGCACCCGGAAAGCCCTATCAGGAACCACACATCACAGTAAAGGGGCAGAAGCTACTGGCAGTCAACAGCTTTACTTATCTGGGCAGTACTCTATCACGAGCGGTGAACATAGATGCAGAGGTCAGCAACAGAATTGCCAAAGCCAGTGCCGCCTTTGGGAGACTCCGTGAGAATGTATGGGAGCGGAGAGGACTCAGCCTTACCACCAAGCTGAAGGTCTACCGAGCAGTGGTTCTCACCACCCTCCTCTATGCCAGCGAGACCTGGACTGTCTACAGCAGACACGCTAAACAGCTCAACCACTTCCATTTGAGCTGCCTCCGGGGACTTCTCCACGTACGATGGCAGGACAAAGTCCCAGACACAGAGGTCCTGGAGCGGGCTAGCACCCACAGCGTCTACACCCTCCTACAGAAAGCCCAAGCCAGATGGGCTGGCCACCGCAGAGGCTCAGAGGAAACGCGCTGCGCGCAAGGCTCGAACTACCTCCACTTCCACTGCAGCACCTACCCTCATGTGTCCCACATGTGGGCGAGCTTTCAGGGCCCGGAGTGGCCTCACCAGTCACCTCCGGACCCACTGTCACCAACCCTCCGTCTGACAGAAGTCGTGGTCATCTTCGACTCCAAAGGACGAACAACAACAACCTTCCCCTGAAGAAGTCCCTCCCATTGACCTACCCCACTCTCTTGGGCATTGCCCTTGGCCACTGACACAATTTGGCCATTGCCACCCCACCACAATCTCTACGTTTTGCCTGAGGTATATAAGAAAAAGGGCAGGTTACATGCAAGCCCTTGTCAGCACCCCCTACAGTGGTCTCTTGGTGGTGCACACCAGCTGACTGGAAAATACACTACTGGTCTTTACCTGCTGCTGAGTCTAAACACTGACAATGGTTCATGACTGTCCTGTGACTGTTAGAAGAGGAAGGCAGTCCTGTTAACAGATTGATAGTGGAGCGGCAGGTTCACATCACACCAGGATTTTCAGTGTTGTTTGTTCAAGTCAGAGGCTATCCTGAGAGATTATGAAGTAGAAACATAGAAAACATACAGTACAATACAGGCCCTTCAGCCCACAATGCTGTGCTGAACACGTACTTACTTTCGAAATTACCCAGGGTTACCCAGATCCCTCTATTTTTCTGAGCTCCATATACCTGTCCAGAAGTCTCTTAAAAGACCCTATCGTATCTGCCTCCACCACTGCCGCCGGCAGCCCATTCCACGCACTCACCACTCTCTGCATAAAAAACTTACCCCTGACATCTCCTCTGTACCTACTTCTAAGCACCTTAAAACAGTGCCCTCTCGTGCTAGCTATTTCAGCTCTGGGAAAAAGCCCCTGACTATTCACACGACTAATGCCTCTCATTATGTTGTACACTTCTATCAGGTCACCTCTCATTCTCCGTCGCTCAAAGAAGAAAAGGGCGAGTTCACTCAACCTATTCTCATAAGGCATGCTCCCTAATCCAGGCAACATCCTTGTAAATCACCTCTGCACCCTTTCTATGGCTTCCACATCCTTCCTGTATGACCAGAACTGAGCACAGTACTCCAAGCGGGGTCTGACCAGGGTCCTATATAGCTGTAACATTACCTCTCAACTCCTAAACTCAATCCCATGGTTGTTGAAGGCCAATGAACCATACGCCTTCTAAACCACAGTCAACCTGCGCAGCAGCTTTGAGCATCCTATGGACTCAGACCCCAAGATCCCTCTGATCCTCCATGCTGCCAAGAGTCTTACCATTAATACTATATTCTGCCATCATATTTGACCTACCAAAATGAATCAATCTGGGTTGAACTTCATCTGCCACTTCTCAGCCCAGTTTTGCATCCTATCAGTAACCTCTGACAGCCCTCCACACTATCCACAACACCTCCAACCTTTGTGTCATCAGCAAACTCACTAACCCATCCCTTCACTTCCTTATCCAGGTCATTTATAAAAATTACTAAGAGTAGGGGTCCCAGAACAAATCCCTGAGGCACACCACTGGTCACCGAGCTCCATGCAGAATATAACCCATCTACAACCACTCTTTGCCTTCTCATTTCATTTTAAAATCTTTTTATTAATTATTATTGAAGATCAACAGAAAAAGATACATTAAGTCAATATGTCATTATATACAACAAGGAATTAAATTAGCAAATATCTGATTAACAAAGCTGAGCAATATATAAATAATAATAAGAGAAATAAAGTGTTAAGAATATTTTTTGAAAGAAAAAGGGAAAAAAAGAACCCCACTAACTAAAAAAAACAAACAAAAAATACCCATTGGAGCACAACCTCGGAGCTATACATCATACAAGCTTCCATAAAAATACATCAATCCGCCGACTCAAATGCACTTAAAGAAAAATCAGAAGGAGACCATATTAATTAACTCAAATCAAATGATAGTAGCGGGCGAACGAACCCCACCTTTACTCAAAATCAAATCGAGGATCGAAAGTTCCTCTTCTGATTTTCTCCAAACTAAGACATAACATCACCTTAGAAAATCTTTGCCTTCTGTGGGAAAGCCAGTTCTGGATCCACAAAGCAATGTCCCCTTGGATCCCATGCCTCCTTACTTTCTCAATAAGCCTCACATGGGGTACCTTATCAAGTGCCTTGCTGAAATCCATACACACTACATCTGCTGCTCTACCTTCATCAATGCGTTTAGTCACATCCTCAAAATATTCAAACAGGCTCGTGAGGCACGACCTGCCTTTGACAAAGCCATACTGACTACTCCTAATCATATTATACCTCACCAAATGTTCATAAATCCTGCCTCCCAGAATCTTCTCCATCAACTTACCAACCACTGATGTAAGACTCACTATTCTATAATTTCCTGGGCTATCTCTACTCCCTTTCTTGAATAAGGGAACAACATCCGCAACCCTCCAATCCTCCGGAACCTCTCCCGTCCCCATTGATGATGCAAAGATCATCACCAGAGGCTCAGCAATCTCCTCCCTCGCCTCCCACAGTAGCCCGGGGTACATCTCATCCGGTCCTGGTGATTTATTCAACTTGATGCTTTCTAAAAGCTCCAGCACATCCTCTTTCTTAATGTCTATATGCTCAAGGTTTTCAGTCCACTGTAAGTCATCCCTACAATTGTCAAGGTCCTTTTCCATAGTGAATACTGAAGCAAAGTATTCATTAAGTACCTCCGTTACCTCCTCCAGTTCCATACATACATTTCTACAGTCACACTTGATTGGTCCTATGTCTTATCTTCTTGCTCTTCACATACTTATAGAATGCCTTAGGGTTTTCCTTAATCCTGCTCACCAAAGCCCTCTCATGGCCCCTTCTGGCTCTCCTAATTTCCTTCTTAAACTCCTTCCTGCTAGCCTTATAATCTTCTAGATCTCTATCATTACCTAGTTTGTTTGAACCTTTTGTAAGCTTTTCTTTTCTTCTTGACTAGATTTTCTACAGCCTTTGTACACTTCTCAACATGACTGTAACCTCCTCGTGGCAGGACAGGAGTAAACATGTAGGAAGGGGAGTGGGTAGTCGAATTGAACTGGATGGCCAACTTGAAATGTTGTGGCGGACAGAGCAAAGTTGTTTGTCAAAGACGCTCCCCAATCTGCAGGGCTCACCGATGTACAAGAGGCCACACAGGATGCAGTAAATGACCCCAACAAACTCACAGGTGAAGTGTCACCTCACCTGGAAGGACTGTTAAGGCCTCTGAAAGATGGTGACTCACTCAGGTGTAAGCCATAATTCAGTGAGACAGCACTCAGCTGTCCCTCAGATCTCTTTGGTATTCTCTTCACAGGTGTTGATTACACTGGACTTTGGGGAAGTCCATAAGACCATTACTTGTAGAGGCAAAATTAGGCCATCTGGCATCAACATCATTCTGATATCCTATACTTTTCCTCTCAAACATATTCTCCCTCAAACCTTTAATGCCATGACTAATCAAGAGCTATCAACCTCCACTTTAAATATACCAAAGGACTTGGCCTCCGGGGCTTCCTGTCACAATGAAGTCCACAGATTCACCACTCGCTGGCTAAAGAAATTCCTCCTCATCTCTGTTCTAAATGGATGTCCTTCTATTCTGAGGTGTAGACTCCCCCACTATAGAAAACATCCTCTCCACACCTTTTCAACATTTGATGAGTTTCATGGAGATCCCCTTTATTCTTCTAAACTCCAACAAGTACAGGCCCAGAGCCATCCAGCGATGTGGTACTTTCTGACTCCTGTTCAGGTCCAGATTTATTTATCACATGCATATCAAAACATGCAGCAAAAATATGTTGTTTGCAAGATGCATGTGAGGTGTTGTTTAAGAAGATCAGCCTTTTTGTGGTCCCCGAGATTTGCATCAAGGCCAGGAGTTCCCTGCCTGGGGTCCACACACTCCTTACTTCATAGTAGTGGTTCTTGACAGTAAAAACATTGGAAACCCCTGATCAAGGCTTCTGTTGATGCTGATGCCAGATTCGGCGTGGCAGCTAAAACTTTGACAAACTTCTATAGTTGCATCATGGAGAATATCCGGACTGGTTGCAACACAGCCTGCTATGGAAACACCAATGCCCAAGAACGGAAAAGCCGATGAAAAGAAGTAGATATGGCCCAGTGCATCACAGGAAAACACTGATCACATTTACACGGAGCACTGCACAAAGAAGGAGCATCTATTATCAAAGACCCCACCCATCCAGTCAACGCTCTCTCCTCACTACTTGGAGGTACAGGAGCCTCGGGTCCCCCATGAACAAGTTCAGGAACCCTTCAACCATCAGGCTCCTGAACCAGCGTGGATAACTTCACTCAGCAAAACTCATTCCACAACACTTACAAGGACTCTGCAGTTCATGTTCTCAGTATTGCCTATTTAGTTATTTGTTTGTTTTTATTATTATTTTTATTTTTTTCTCAGCTCAAGCTTGTAGTGACTTGGAATGTACTCTTTGGACAATGTATCCCCTGTTCATATTCTATAGTCTTTCAATTTCCTCTTTTAATTCAGCATATTTCTGGCATTTTTCATTTATTGATTTCTGTGTGTTGTGTGTGTTTGGAATATGTATATATCTATTACGTAAGTTGTTCTTGCGTAAGTGTTTACCCTGTATTATTATATCCGGACAGTTATTATGGATTGTCACATCTGTAATAACAATTCGGCCATTACATAGTCTGTGAGACTGTGACTTGTAGTTTTAGTAAGCATGGTGAGTTTGTACTTTAAAGCAAGTTTTCTGTGAATGATGTTTGCCACTTGATTGTGCCTCCTGAGCAGGTAATCAGATTGAGTTAAACTTTGTTATTATTATTACTACTATTAATATTTGCTTCTTTTACACACTGGTTGTTTGTCAGTCATTGTTTGTGTATTCTATTGTACTCTTTGTTTACTGTGAGTGCCTGCAAGAAAATGAATCTCGGAGTGGTATATGGTGTCATACACTTAGTGGCCACATTATTAGGTATGCCTATAGACTTGCTCATTAATGCAAATATCTAATCAGACAATCATGTGGCAACAACTCAGTACAAAAAAGCATACAGACATGGTCAAGAGGTTCGGTTGTTGTTCAGACTGAACATCAGAATGGGGAAGAAATGTGATTTAAGTGACTTTGACTATGAAATTATTGTTGGTGCCAGACAGGGTGATTTGAGTATCTCAGAAACTGCTGATCTCCCTGGGTTTTCACACACAACAGTTTCTAGGGTTTACAGAGAATAGTGCATCAGTGAGCAGCAATTGTGTGGGCAAAAATGGCTTGTTAATGAGAGAGGTCAGAGGAAAGTGACCAGATTAATTCGACCTGACAGGAAGCTGACAGTAACTCAAATTCGTTATAACAGTAGTGTGCAGAAGAGCATCTCTGAATGCACCTCTTGTCAAACCTTGAAGTGGAGTACAGCAGCAGAAGAGCACGAATATACACTCTGGCCACTTACAGAGGGCACCTAATAAAATGGCCATGGTGAGTGGACATTCGTTTCCACATCTCAAAATACACTGGACAACAAATGTTTTAGAAAGTGTTGCTTCCTGAGAATTTTTTTTGATTATGATAGACCCCTTGAGGCTGAACACACATATAATTTCAGACTACTTGTATCACTTAGGAATTTGGAGAAACGAGAAATTAACTATTATTGAATACAGCGCATTTAAATGCATGACAGTGCTGATGTTTAGCAGTAATTCAATTAAGCTAAAAATGTTTTGTTGATGATTTTCATGAGTACTCTGTGTCTGAGGCTTCTCGCTTAAGTGCCCAACAATAGTCAGCCAGCATT
The DNA here is from genome assembly GCF_048418815.1 of Hemitrygon akajei. Taxonomy (NCBI): domain Eukaryota; kingdom Metazoa; phylum Chordata; class Chondrichthyes; order Myliobatiformes; family Dasyatidae; genus Hemitrygon; species Hemitrygon akajei. The sequence continues at coordinate 100,467,195 of NC_133129.1, read as the reverse complement.
GATGGATTCCAGTTGCCCTGATTCCGTTTCTCCATGACCACAATGCCCTGGTGAAACCTTTCACCGTGCTTGTCACGGATAGCGCCAAGACTTGCAGGGAGGAAGAAAGTCTAACTGGGAATGCAGAAAATGAATCTTTCGTGACATGTTGCACCTCATGGTTTTCTATGCTTGAAGCATGTTGTCAACCAGCTGCACGTGGTTTGGTGATCTGTAGCTGCCAAGAAAATTTTCATCAACATTCTTGAATGTTTTCCATGTAATTTTCTCCAGTCCCACTAGAGGTCATTGATGACCTGTTTGATTTGTGGACCAACAAAAATGCCTTCCTTAATCTTGGCCACAGTTATTCTGACTTGAATTATAGACAAGTAAGTGCAGGAGTAGGCCATTTGGCCCTTCTAGCCAGCACCGCCATTCACTGTGATCATGGCTGATCATACACAATCAGTACCCTGTTCCTGCCCTTTCCCCATATCCCTTGACCCTGCTATCTATAAGAGCTCTATCTAACTCTCTCTTGAATGCGTCCAGAGACTTGGCCTCCACTGCCTTCTGGGGCAGAGCATTCCACATATCCACCACTCTCTGGGTGAAAAAGTTTTTCTGCATCTCTGTTCTAAACGGCCTACCCCTTATTCTTAAACTGTGGCCTCTAGTTCTGGACTCACCCATCAGCGGGAACATGCTTCCTGCCTCCAGCGTGTCCAATCCCTTAATAATCTTATATGTTTCAATCAGATCCCCTCTCATCCTTCTAAATTCCAGTGTATACAAGCCCAGTCGCTCCAATCTTTCAACATATGACAGTCCCGCCATTCTGGGAATTAATCTTGTGAACCTACGCTGCACTCCCTCAATAGCAAGAATGTCCTTCCTCAAATTTGGAGACAAAAACTGCACACAATACTCCAGGTGGAGTCTCACTAGGGCCCTGTACAGCTGCAGAAGGACCTCTTTACTCCTATACTCAATTCCTCCTATACTCAAAGCCAGCATGCCATTAGCTTTCTTCACTGCCTGCTGTACCTGCATGCTTGCTTTCATTGACTGATGTACAAGAACACCTAGATCTCGTTGTACTTCCTCTTTTCCTAACTTGACTCCATTTAGATAGTAATCTGCCTTCCTGTTCTTGCCACCAAAGTGGATAACCTCACATTTATCCACATTAAACTGCATCTGCCATACATTTGCCCACTCACCCAACCTGTCCAAGTCACCCTGCATTCTCATAACATTCTCCTGACATTTCACACTGCCACCCAGCTTTGTTTCATTGGCAAATTTGCTAATGTTACTTTTAATCCCTTCATCTAAATCATTAATGTATATTGTAAACTGCTGCGGTCCCAGCACCGAACCTTGCGGTACCCCACTGGTCACAGCCTGCCATTCCGAAAGGGACCCGTTAATCGCTACTCTTTGTTTCCTGTCAGCCAGCCAATTTTCAATCCATGTCAGTACTCTGCCCCCAATACCATGTGCCCTAATTTTGCCCACTAATCTCCTATGTGGGACTTTATCAAAAGCTTTCTGGAAGTCCAGGTACACTACATCCACTGGCTCTCCCTTGTCCATTTTCATAGTTACATCCTCAAAAAACTCCAGAAGATTAGACAAGCATGATTTTCCCTTCATAAATCCATGCTGACTCGAACTGATCTTTCTACTGCTATCCAAATGTGTTGAAATTTCCTCTTTTATAATTGACTCCAGCATCTTTCCCACCACTGATGTCAGGCTAACTGGTCTATAATTCCCTGTTTTCTCTCTCCCTCCTTTCTTGAAAAGTGGGACAACATTAGCCACCCTCCAATCAGCAGGAACTGTTCCTGAATCTATATGAATTGAAATAACAAACACAGGCGATTTAATGCCTGGTACAGAAATTTTCATGGTGATTTTCATGATCAGTAGCCTAAAATCCTTATGATACACCCAAAAGTAATCAGGAAACCAAATATTTGTTGTTCATTGTTATTAGTGGAAGTGATTTAAACATAATCCCTAACTCCAAGCTTTATCATAGTTATACCTTAACCAGTTTGTCCTGCCCAATATTATGCATTTTTGTAAATCATTAGTATGGAATAGTTTCAAACAGTCTGTTGACCAAAGCACTAGTGTTCCCCACTCCCGCCTGAGCCCCCTTGTCACATTGACTACATTGGGTAAGTTTTTAAATAACTTAATCAGAATGAACATTTGCTTGTTTCTATTAACAGATCAGACAATGCTTTGGAAGCTTTCCCAGATAAAGAGAATTTAGTCACGGCTCCATGTTTTGTACTCACTTGAGTGAATGGTCTTTGGGACTGATCTACATGTCAAGATCTGAACACCTTGTTCAACCCAAAGTTCAGACCTTTAAACCATTGAAGGTTCCATAGCTAGAACGTGCTGCGGTTCTTGAAGAATTGTTAAGGGCGGGAAGAGAGAAAGTGGACAGAAAACCTTCCCACGTGTGTGAACACATTGTAATGATTGGGTTTGGAAATTTTGATGAGTCCCTACCCTGGGTTGATCTCTTGGTGCATCGCCAGAAAATTAGAACAAATTATGTGGTTAATCTCTTACTGTGGAACTTGAAATTGCTTGGTTTCAAAACTTCAGGCACACCCACAGCCCTTTTGCAAAATTGGCATATGCCTCCTCTACTCCACCTCATTCCCTTAACACACCCCAGGTTCACAGACCCTAAACCTTTATACCCCAAGCTCATGGAACGTCACCTCCATTGGTCACAGGCTCGGACCCTCTCCCTTCAGAACAGAAGATCAGGCTCAAAGACAGCTTCTATCCCACTTATCAGACTGTTGTACAATAAGACTTGGTCTTGGCCTCACCACCTACCTCATTATGATCTTGCACTTTATCATTTACCTGCATTTTTTCAGTAGCTGTTACACTTTATTCTGCATTGTTAATGTTTACCTTGTTCTACCTCAATGCACCTTGTAATGATTTGATCTGTATGAAGAGGATACAAGACAGGTATCCATAAGACCATATGACAAACAGCAGGAGCAGAATTAGGCCATTTGGCCCATCAGGTCTGTTCCGCCATTCCATCATGGCTGATTCATTTTCTCTCTCAACCCCAATCTCTTGCCTTCACTCCATAACCTTTGACGCCCTTACTAATCAGGAACCTATCAAGCTTTGCATCAATGATTTGGCCTCCACAGCTGTCAGAGGCAAGGAATTCCAAAGATTCACCACCCTCTGGTTAAAGAAAGCCCTCCTCAACTCTGTTCTAAAGGGACATCCTTGTATTTTGAGGCTGTGCCCTCTGGTCCTAAACTCTCCCACTGTAGGAAACGTTCTCTCCACATCCATGTGGCAATCATACAGTGAAAACCGAAAATCGAGTTATATGCAGACCAATAAAACAGTAACGTTTGGGCAACTGAGGAGGTGACTGTTTGCTCTGGACAAGTGTGATCTCACCCATGTCTTGTGCCTACAGTTCCCTCCATGAACTAGGATGACGAAGCGTGTCTACAGCGAGCTCCCGGACGGAGGCTGGGGTTGGATGATCGTTCTGGCTGGCATTCTGAATAACTGCCTTTTGACTGGCATCGTCCGCTCCTTCAGCGTGTTCTTTCTGCACTTCACACAACACTTCCAGGAGACTTCCAGCCGGGTGTCCTGGATCACTTCAATGGCCATGGCGACTCAGCAGTTTGCAAGTTAGTCCCCTTTTCACTTGTGTGGCTTACCAGGTAACTGTTTGAACAGGCTTCTGTAACAACACACAAAACGCTGATGGAACTCAGCAGGGTAGGAAATGAATAAACAGTCGACGTTTCGGGCCACGATCCTTCTTCAGGACTGGGAAGGAAGAGGGAAGGCACCAGGATAAAAAGGTGGGGGGGGGTGGGGGGGGGGGAGGCTGGCTGGACAGTGACGGGTGAAACCAGGTGGGTGGGAAAGGTACAGGGCTGAAGAAAAAGGAATCTCATAGGAGAGGAGAGTGGACCATAGGAGAAAGGGAAGGAGGAGGGGACCCTACACAGAAGAAGGAGTTTCTTCAATGCTGATAACATCCATGTTTTCAGGAGGTTTAAATAACTTGTAGTTCTCACTCTGACTCAGTTGACGAGAGCCCCTCACCTCTCGAGTCACATTATGGATTGAGGTCCTTCCCCCGGGCTGACACCTCTGAGCTGAGGGAGACTAGGAGACATAGAGGCACAGTTAGGCCATTCAGCCCATCAAGTCTGCTTCACCATTCCATCATGGCTGATTTATTTTCTCTCTCAACCCCATTTTCCTTCCTTCTCTCCGTAACCTTTGATGCCCTGACTATTTCGGCCTTCCACTCATTGGCTAAAGAAATTCCTCCTCATCTTTGTTCTAAATGGATGTCCTTCTATTCTGATGCTGTGCCCTCTGGACCTAGACTCTCCGACTATTGGAAATGTCCTCTCCGTGTCCACTCTATCTAGGCCAGAGCTTCCCAACCTTTTCTGGGCCATGAACCCCTACCATTAACTAAGGGGTCCATGGACCCCAGGTTGGGAACCCCTGATCTAGGCCTTTCAATAATCAGTATATTTCAATGAAATTTCACCCCCATTCTTCTAAACTCCAAATATTAAGCATGTTTCAATGAGATTACCCCCCACCACCACCCCTAATCTTCTAAACTCCAGCGAGTACAGGGCCAGAGCCTCATACATTGACCGTTCCATTGTCATGAACTTCCCCTGGACTCCAGTAGGTGTCACACTGTCAGAGGGTCAGACACACTGCCCCATTTGCACTGAGAAGGAACACAGCAATACTGGAGGCGCAGTGGGGGTGGGAGGACCAGCTCTGAAGAGGTGCTGAATCACAAAGGGGGCAAATCTACAGGAATGCACTTTGTCAGAGCGGCGGTGCTGAATGGGCACTGTACCCTAGAGTGGAGGGGAAGGGGCTGCAGGGAGGGAGTGCTCACTGTGTTGTCAAAGGGAGAATTCTGAGGTGTTCAGAGCTGTCGTGCTGCACCGGAGGGGGCTCCAGTACAGAGGGAGGAGAGGACTGTCAGAGTACTTGTACTAATACGGCTCTGTGTGAGAAATTAGACTGCACGCCCACCCGTCTGATTTGTCAGCTCAATGCATGAGACTTCCTGGAGCAGTTAAGGTTATTCCAAAGTCCAATGTTTATTTATATTTCAGTTAACCTCACTCGAAGCATCATCTTATCACTTCATGTCATAATGTTCTGTGCATAGATTGGCTACTGCAGTGCATACCCTCACTTCAACAGATCTTTATTGGTTGATATAATATGCATTCACTCACCCCAACTCTGAACTGATTCCACAACCCCCCCCCCCCCCCACCCAACTTCCCTTTATTCCATGGTCTTCTGTCCTCTCCTAACAGAGTCACCCTTCCCTAACTCTGTCTTTTTCCCAGCTCGTCATTGATCTGTTTACTGGTATACAGTGTGGAGTGGGACCTTCTGCCCTTTCAGCTCCGCCCGGCGACCCATCTGTTTAATCCCAGCCTAATCACGGGGCAATTTACAATGACCAATTAACCTACCAACCTTTACACTGTGGTCACAGGGAGAATGTACAAACTCCATTCAGGTAGCAGTGGGAATTGAACCGGGGTCACTGGAATTGTGAAGCGTTGTGCTAACCACTACACTACTGTGGCACCCCTTTACTTCACCCCCTCCCCCCCCCCCACTTTTTTACTCTGATGTCTCCTCTTCCTTTCCAGTCCCGATAAAGAGCCTTGGCCTGACACGTCTATTCACTTCCATACACACTGCCTGGCCTGCTGAGTTCCTCCAGCAGTTTGTGTGTGTTGCCCTGGATTTCCAGCATCTGCAGAGTCTCTTGTCTTTGTGGTACCACAACCTACAGACTCACTTTCAAGGACTCCATAACTCAGTATTATTTATTTATTTTTGCCACATTTATCTTATTTTGAACATTAGTTGTTTGTCACTCTTTAAGTGCAGTTCTTCACAAATTATATTGCATTTCTTTATTTTCCTTTCAATGCCTACAAGAAAGCGGACCTCAAAATAGAACACAAATGGAATTCTATAAAATAATAGAATGGGCCTCAAAATGATATACAGACTCAGGTAATAAATTTACTTTGACTTTGTAAACACCCACTGCTGCCTGTAAGGAATGTGTACGTTCTCTCCGTGACCACGTGGGTTTCTTCCAGGTGCTCCGGTTTCCTTCCGTAGTCCAAAGACAAACCAGTTGGTAGGCCGATTGGTCATTGTAAATTGTCCTGTGATTAGGCTGGGGTTAATTGGGGGGTCGCTGGGCAGTGTGGCTCGAGAGCCACGGGAGCAGGTGGTGGACGGTCACATGAGCAGCCGGTGCAGATCACAAGTTCTGGTTATACGACCACTGATGCCAGGCAGACAATTTCCGAAGAGTATTGATGATGGCTGGCATCATCCATTTTGTAAATTCACTGCCCAGAAGGCAGCAATGGCAAACCAGTTCTGCAGAAAAATTTGCCAAAAGCAATCATGCTCGTCGAAAAAGACCATGATCACCCACATCATACGACACAGCACATAACGAATGAATGAGTTCTAGTCTCACCCAGCCTCAATGGGAAGAACCTGCTTGGATTTACCCTGTCTATTTATAGCTTTGTATACCTCTATCAAATCTCCCATCACTCTCCTCGGAGGGAGTTTAGGTATATTTACATAAAAGCCAGACCACAACAGCAAAGCAAACTTCCTTCTCTAAAGAGCTTCAGTGAACCAGGTGCAAGTTTATGACTACAATTACCATTATAAAATTTCAAGTCCAAACTTATTTAATTACAGGAGTTTAATCCCCTCTCAGCTGACATTCTGAGATTCAAACTCATGGCCCTTATCGAAGGAAGGATGTGCTGACTTGGAGAGGGTTCAGAGGAGGGCCACAAAAATTATATTGCGATTGAAAGTCTTATCATATGAGGAGTGTTTGATGGGTCAGGACCTGTACTCACTGGAATTCAGAATAATGAGAGGGGATCTCATTGCAACCTATCAAACGTTGAAAGGCCTCAATAGAGTCATTTTGGAGAGAATGTTTGCTGTGGTGGGGGAGTCTAAGAAACTTACTCAGAATAAAGAGAAGTCCACTTAGAATGGAGATTAGGAAGAATTTCTTCAGCCAGAGGGTGGTAAATCTATGGAATTCTTGATGGATGTGGAGGGCAAGTCTTTGAGTATACTTAAGGCAGAGGTTGATAGGTCCTTGATCAGTCAGGGTGTGAAAAGATATGGAGAGAAGGCAGGAGACTGGGGCTGAGAGGGAAATGGATCAGACATGATGAAATGGTGGAGCAGACTAGACTAATTCTGCTCCAATATCTTACGTTCTCAGGATCAATGGTCAGACCTCAGGCTGCAAGACCCCCGATAACCACATGCTACTACACCCCCGGTCACGTATAGACGGAAGGCCATAGAGCCGGAAAGCTGGACGGCGGTGAGGAAACAACGCACTCTCATAGTCATTCACGTGCGTTACCTCCGACTGATTTCCTGTTGACTCCCGCCACTGTTTCTGACACTGCAACTCGGCTGTTACAGCTCTCAAGTCATTTTAATGACTTCAACACTGCCACACCTCAGGGATGTGTGTTTAGTCACTGTTCTACTCCCTCTCTACCTCTGACTGTGTGGCTAGGCATAGCTCGAATGCTATCGATAAATTTGCTGACAGTACAACCATTGTTTCAGATTGTAACAAGAGGGCGTACAGGAGTTGAGTGGTGTCATAGCAACAACCTTGCACTCAATGTCAGTAAGACCACAGAACGGATTGTGGACTACAGAAAGGATAAGACAGGAAAGACACACCAGTCCTCATACAGGGATCAGAAGTGGAAAGAGTGAGCAATTTCAAGCACCTGGGGGTCAACATCTCTGAGGATCTATCCAGGGCCAACAGCACACAGGACAGCAGCTATATTTCATCAGGTGTTTGAGGAGGTTTGGTATGTCAGCAGAAAACATTTGGAATTTTCTACAGATGTACCATGGAGAGCATTCTAACTGTCTGCATCACCGTCTGGTATGGGGGGGTGTGGGGGGTTACTCCTCAGACTGAAGTAAGCTGCAGAGTTGTGAAATCAGTCAGCTCCATCATGGGCACTAGACTCCATCTTCAAGGAGCGATGCCTCAAAATGCCAGGATCCATGATAAAGGAACCCCATCCCCTCTTCTTCTGTAGGAGGTACAGGAGCCTGTGGCTCCTCCCACAGACCCCCGCTGACTGCTCCTGTGGCTCCTCCCACAGACCCCCCGCTGACTGCTCCTGTGGCTCCGCCCACAGACCCCCCGCTGACTGCTCCTGTGGCTCCTCCCACAGACCCCTGCTGACTGCTCCTGTGGCTCCTCCCACAGACCCCTGCTGACTGCTCCTGTGGCTCCGCCCACAGACCCCTGCTGACTGCTCCTGGGGCTCCTCCCACAGACCCCTGCTGAATGATCCTGTGGCTCCTCCCACAGACCCCCTGCTGACTGCTCCTGTGGCTCCTCCCACAGACCCCCCGCTGACTGCTCCTGTGGCTCCTCCCACAGACCCCCCGCTGACTGCTCCTGTGGCTCCTCCCACAGACCCCTGCTGACTGCTCCTGTGGCTCCGCCCACAGACCCCTGCTGACTGCTCCTGTGGCTCCGCCCACAGACCCTGCTGACTGCTCCTGTGGCTCCTCCCACAGACCCTGCTGACTCCTCCCACAGACCCCTGCTGACTGCTCCTGTGGCTCCGCCCACAGACCCCTGCTGACTGCTCCTGTGGCTCCTCCCACAGACCCCTGCTGACTGCTCCTGTGGCTCCTCCCACAGACCCCCCGCTGACTGCTCCTGGGGCTCCTCCCACAGACCCCCCGCTGACTGCTCCTGTGGCTCCTCCCACAGACCCCTGCTGACTGCTCCTGTGGCTCCGCCCACAGACCCCTGCTGACTGCTCCTGTGGCTCCGCCCACAGACCCCTGCTGACTGCTCCTGTGGCTCCTCCCACAGACCCCCTGCTGACTCCTCCCACAGACCCCCCGCTGACTGCTCCTGTGGCTCTGCCCACAGACCCCTGCTGACTGCTCCTGTGGCTCCGCCCACAGACCCCTGCTGACTGCTCCTGTGGCTCCTCCCACAGACCCCTGCTGACTGCTCCTGTGGCTCCTCCCACAGACCCCTGCTGACTGCTCCTGTGGCTCCTCCCACAGACCCCTGCTGACTGCTCCTGTGGCTCCTCCCACAGACCCCCCGCTGACTGCTCCTGTGGCTCCTCCCACAGACCCCCACTGACTGCTCCTGTGGCTCCTCCCACAGACCCCTGCTGACTCCTCCTGTGGCTCCTCCCACAGACCCCCTGCTGACTGCTCCTGTGGCTCCTCCCACAGACCCCCCGCTGACTGCTCCTGGGGCTCCTCCCACAGACCCCTGCTGACTGCTCCTGTGGCTCCTCCCACAGACCCCCGCTGACTGCTCCTGTGGCTCCTCCCACAGACCCCTGCTGACTGCTCCTGTGGCTCCGCCCACAGACCCCCTGCTGACTGCTCCTGTGGCTCCTCCCACAGACCCCCGCTGACTGCTCCTGTGGCTCCTCCCACAGACCCCGGTATAAAGGCGATTGAGGCCTGAGCCCTGTCCTCAGTCTCCAGGACGTAGCATGGTGGTCAATTGCTGCTTGTTCTTTCTTCCAGTCAATAAAAGCCGATATCTTGCCTCATGTCTCAGAGAGTTATTGATGGTGCATCAATGTGACAAAATGCGCGCACTGAATTTTATATATTTAGGTATTAATTTTAACGGCTGGCAAAACACTGTCAATAGGAACTTTGATCTCCTTTGGGTTTGATCGTTTTCGCTCTCACTCATCTGCACTCTCACAAAGCATACGCAGCAGGCTTGGAGAGGATAATGAAGGATTTTCTTGCCCGAGCTTTTGCACACCGTCTATATGTGATCTGTTTGCTGAATGATGCTTTAAAAAGTCAAGTTTCCAAATATCACGCCACTTCTTCCCACTTGCAAATTCTCCAGCAACTTTTCCATCACAACACCACATCACTACATCACAGGTAACACCAGTTTCTGTATTGTACATAAATATTTCTCATAGCTGCACGTTCCTGATCCCGTGAGCTTTTGCTGCAGCAGTTTCTACTGTTTCTTTGAGCCATTCCACTTTAAATGAACTCACAGTTCTTTTGTGATTCACACCCTTTGCTTCTTTAGAATTCGACATGATAAATCAATAACAGTACAAATAAGCCAGTTCTAAAATCTGCCAACAAATCATCGCAAACTCCACAGAAACATGAAAAGGAAATGTGATTGTGTACGATTGCGATATATACTTAACACCTTATGGCAACAATCATCCCCAGCATCAGAGACTGGTGTATGGCTGTAGAGAAACAAATAATAGATTGCGAACAGCCAAAGGTGGCGAGACCAGCTTCCAAGGGGAAGGATCTTTTATAGGCCTTGGAGTACCAGTCAAATATTTTGGACCAAAATCCAGTCAGTAATGGGCAAAACCAAAAGGTGTGTGACAATGTGGCCTCTGTCCCTTGGCATCTATCACTCATTGGCGAGACAGAAGGGTAAATCCTGCGCAATCTAAGTTTAGAGTAGTGGGGACAGTGAACAACTTTAAACTGGATCTGTTGGTGTCTGCTATTGACAAAGCAAGCCTGTAGACAAACTCTTGTCCCAGGCAGCTTCAGATAATTCAATGCCCAACTCCTCTCTCCAGGCATCTCTAATCTTCACAGTAGATGCGACAGTGCAATCATCAAACAAGCGATTGAAATTAGAAGAGCCAGAAGGGGCCATGAGAAGGCCTTATCTTGAGGGAATGGAAATCGCCCTCTCCCCCTTCCTTTCGGAGATGGATGACTGATACGATCTCAGTCATACAGATGGAGAAACTTAGGTTCCTGAGAACCCATTCAATTAAAAGATTTTCGGCTCTCTGGGATCCATTTCTTGCCCACCTGGACGGTGCCAGGAGCGGACGAACAATTTCCCCCCCGCTGATTTCTCACGGCCCTCATTTGTGATTTAATGTTTAGTATTTTTGAGTACTTTGTACAATAGGCATCCCTTTAATGTTATGTTGTTATGTTCTTCTTTGCTTATTTCATTTTTACACGTGTCTGAGCTGGTATGTTCTTGTTGATTTCATTGATTTTTTTGAAAATTTTGAAAATAAAGTATTTAAAAACATGCACTCCTTAGTGGGAACATTGTAGGACTATTTTTTGCACTACTTACTTAATTTAACTAAAGAATACAGTATATATATATATACAGTATACTGTAATTCACAGTTTTTCCCCTCTATTACTGCTGCCACAAAGACAACAAATTTCACAACATATGCTGGAAGTAGTAAACACGGTTCTAATTCTGCATTGTACCCTGTCCAGGACCAAAATCCCTTTCCTCATGTCTTCATAAATCAAACTATTGAGTACAGAAGTCGGGATGTTCTGTTGAAGTTGCGTAAGACGTGGGAGTATTGTGTGCAGTTCTGGTCACCTACCTATAGGAAAGATATCAATAAGATTGAAAGAGTGCAGGGAATATTTGCAGAAATTTTGCCGGAACTTGAGGACCTGAGTTATTAGGAAAGATTGAATAGATTAGAACCTAATTCCCTGGAGCACAGGAGAATGAGGGGAGATTTGACAGAAGTATACAAAATTATAAGGGGTATAGATAGGGTTCATGCAAGCAGGCTTTTTCCACTGAGTTTGTGTGAAACTACCTAGATCTAGAGGTGAAATATTTAAGGGGAACCTGATGAGGATCTTCTTCACTCAGAAGGTGGTGCTGGTGTGGAACGAGCTACCAAAGGAAGTGGTAGATGCAGGTTCCGTTTAACGAAGTTTAGAGAAGCACATGGATGGGAGGGTGTGGATGGCTATGGATATGGTGCAGGCCGATAGGACTGGGCAGAGAAACAGTTCCGCACGGACCAGATGGGCTGCTATTGTGCTTATGCAGTTTAAGCAGAACTTGTCCAACTGTGACATACTTTGCTTCCTTATTTCAATGTATTTATGATGACAGCCAACACTTGATTAGCATAGACTATTTTGTAGCTGCTGGCTAATGAATTTCCACATTGCCTATATCCGTAGGTCCAATTGGGAGTGCTTTTGGAAAGCATTATGAAGCCCGTTCAGTTGTCATGGTCGGTGGGATTTTAGCCTCACTGGGGATGTTCGTTGGCTCATTTGGACAGAGTCTTCTACACATGTACCTCTCCATCGGACTTCTGACAGGTTTGTCCCACAGTTCATTGGTGGTCTCTCTGGCTGCTCTCAAGACTACTTGCAAACTTCCGTCATAATCAACATGCAGCAGTGCACAATGCAGACCAGTTAACGTTTCTGTTGTAAAATGCGTTGGTCTCTCTGCTCTATGGCCACTTTGCAGAGAATGTCTGGTGTTTCCTCCCACAGCTATTTCAAAGGTTCAAAGATTCATCAAACTATGTATCCAGTATACATCTCTGAGAGTTTTCTTCTCCAGATAGGTTCAAAAAATGAGGTAATGATAGAGATCTAGAAGATTATAAGGCTAGCAGGAAGGAGCTTAAGAATGAAATTAGGAGAGCCAGAAGGAGCTATGAGAAGGCCTTGGCAAGAAAACCCCAAGGCATTCTACAGATGTGTGAAAAGCAAGAGGATAGACATGAGAGAATAGGACCAATCAAGTGTGACAGTGGAAAAGTGGAACCGGAGGAGATAGCAGAGGTACTTAATGAATACTTTGCTTCAGTATTCACTACAGAAAAGGATCTTAGCGATTGTAGAGATGACTTACAGCAGATTGAAAAGCTTGAGCGTATAGACAGTAAGAAAGAGGATGTGTTGGAGCTTTTGGAAAGCCTTTAGTTGGATAAGTCTCCGGGACTGGACAAGATGTACCCCAGGCTACTGTGGGAGGCGAGGGAGGAGATTGCTGAGCCTCTGGCAATGATCTTTGCATTATCAATGGGGACGGGAGAGGTTCTGGAGGATTGGAGGGTTGCAGATGTTGTTCCCTTATTCAAGAAAGGGAGTAGATATAGCCCAGGAGATTATAGACCAGTGAGTCTCACTTCAGTGGTTGGTAAATTGATGGAGAGATACTGAGAGGCAGCGTTTATGAACATTTGGAGAGGTATAATATGATTAGGAATAGTCAGCATGATTTTAAGAGACTCCTGGATGGCTACATGGAGCTTAGAAAAATAGGGGGCTATGGGTAACCCTAGGTAGTTTCTAAGGTAGGGACATGTTCGGCACAGCTTTGTGGGCCGAAGAACCTGTATTGTGCTGTAGGTTTTATATGTTTCTATATTGGACCCTGGTCAGACCCCAGTTGGAGAACTGTGCTCTTTTTTGGTCACCTCAGTACAGGAAAGTTCTGTAAACTATAGGAAGAGTGCAGAGGAGATTTACAAGGATTTTACCTGGATTGGGGGAGCATGCCTTATGAGAATAGGTTGAATGAACTTGGCCTTTTCTCCTTGGAATGACAGAGGATGAGAGGTGACCTGATAGAGGTGTATAAGATGATGAGAGGCATTGATCATGTGGATAGTCAGAGGCTTTTTCCCAGGGCTGAAATGGCTAACGTGACAGGACACAGTTTTAAGGTGCTTGGAAGCAGGTACAGAGGAGATGTCAGGGGTAAGTTTTTTACTCAGAGAGTGGTAAGTGCGTGGAATGTGCTGCTGGCGACTGTGGTGGAGGCGGATACGATAGGGTCTTTTAAGAGACTTCTGGACAGGTACATGGAGCTCAGAAAAATAGAGGGCTATGGGTAACCCTAGGTAATTTCTAAAGTACGTACATGTTCGGCACAGTATTGTGGGCCGAAGGGCCTGGATTATGCTGTAGGTTTTCTATGTTTCTATGATAGCCTCGAAACTAAGAAAAAAGAAAAGCAACACGATCATCAACCCCCAAACACGCCTCCCCTGCATGAAACACAACAAGGACATCAGTCCCCAAATACCCCTCTCCCCACACAAAAAAAATGAACAAAAACACAACAAGGACATCAGTCCCCAAATACCCCTCTCCCCACACAAAAAAATGAACAAAAACACAACAAGGACATCAGTCCCCAAATACCCCTCTCCCCACACAAAAAAATGAACAAAAACACAACAAGGACATCAGTCCCCAAATACCCCTCTCCCCACACAAAAAAATGAACAAAAACACAACAAGAACATCAGCCTCCAGATCCCCTCCCCCGAACAAAACGTCAAAAGAACCTTGACCCCTAAACCCCCTCCCCTGAATGAAACACCAAATTCCTCTCCTCCCCACAAAGAAAAAAAACAAGAAAAAATAGACGAAAAATACAGAATATAAGACTGAAAAATAAGTAAAATCTATAGTCCAAATCTGTATCCATATATGCAGAATAACCTAGGTAACATCGTCCAGGCACAGCGGCAGGCCACACCGTCTCCCCCTCGAGCATCAGACCGATCCCATCAGCAATCAGAAGGCAGGCAGTCGATGCTCACCCTTCACACTCACCTTGATATTTCAATCTCAATTGTATAGTCACAGAGTCAGAAACAAGCCTTTTGGTCCATCTAGGCCCTGCTGAACAGTTACAGTGCCTATAACAATTATTCATTTCCCCCCCCCCCCGGAAGTTTTCATGTTTTATTGTTTTACAACATTGAATCACAATGGATTTAATTTGGCTTTTTTTTTACCCTGATCAACAGACAAAGACTCTTTTGTGTCAAATTGAAAACAGATCTCTACAAAGTGCTCTAAACTAATTACAAAAATAAGACACAAAATAATTGCTTGCATAAGTATTCACCCTCTTTAATAAGACACACCAAATCATCACTGGTGCAGACAACTGGTTCTAGAAGTCGCATAATTAGTCTAATGGAGATCACCTCCTCATCTCCAAATGGAGAGCCAAGGTGTTTCAATTGGATTGGAGTAAAAATCTATATCTGGAAAGTCCAACTGTTGGTGTGTCAGTATCCCAGCAAAAACTACATCACGAGACAAAAGAACACGCCAAGCAACTCCGCGAAAAGGTTATTGAAAAGAACAAGTCAGGAGATGGATACAGGAAAATTTCCAAGTCACTGAATATCCCTTGGAGTACAGTTAGGTCAATCATCAAGAAATGGAAAGAATATGGTACAGCTGTAAATCCGCCTAGAGCAGGCCATCCTCAAAAACTGAGTGACTGTCAAGAAGGGACTAGTGAGGGAGGCCACCAAGAGACCTATGACAATTCTGGAGGAGTTACAAGCCTCAGTGGCTGAGTTGGAGAGACTGCACATACAACAACTATTGCCCGGGTGCTTCACCAGTCACAGCTTCATGGGAGAGTGGCAAAGAGAAAGCCACTGTTGGAAAAAAGTCACATGAAATCTCTGCTAGAGTTTGTTAGAACACATGAGGGAGACTCTGAAGTCAGCTTGAAAATGGTTCTATAGTCTGATGAAACCAAAATTGAGCTTTTTGGCCATCGGACTAAGTATGATGTTAGGCATAAGCCAAACACCACACATCATCAAAAACACACCATCCCTACTGTGAAACACGGTGGTGGCTGCATCACGCTGTGGGGATGCTTCACTGTAGCAGGCCCTGGAAGGCTTGTGAAGGTAGAGGGTAAATGAATGCAGGACAATACAGGGAAATCCTGGAGAAAACCCTGATACAGTCTGCAAGAGAACTGCGACTTGGGGGAAGATTCGTTTTCCAGCAAGACAATGACCCCAAGCATAAAGCCAAAGCTACACAGGAAAGGCTTAAAAACAACAAAGTTAATGCCTTGGAGTGGCCAAGTCAGAGTCCAGACCTCAATCCAATTGAGAATTTGTGGCTGGACTTGAAAAGGACTGTTCATTCACAACCCCCATGCCACCTGACAGAGTTTGAGCAGTTTTGTAAAGAAGAATGGGGAAAAATTGCAGTGTCCAGATGTGCAAAGCTGATAGAGACCTAACCACACAGACTTGAGTCTGTAGTTGCAGCCAAAGTTGCAGCTACTAAATACTGACTTGAACTTGAAGGGGGTGAATACTTATGCAAACAATTATTTTGTGGTTGATATTTGTAGGACACAGAACACAGAAATCTACAGCACATTACAGGCCCTTCAGCCCACAATATTGTGCTAACCTACTCTAGAAACTGTCCTAGAATTACCCTACCGCATTACCCTCTGCCTTTCTACGCCCTGTGTACCTATCTAAGAGTCTCTTAAAAGATCCTATTGTATCCGCCTCCACCACCGTGGCCGGCAGTGCATTCCACCCACCCACCACTCTCTGTGTGAAAAGCTTACCTCTGACATCCCCTCAGTACCTACTTCTAAGCACCTTAAAACCATGCCCCCTCATGTTAGCCATTGCAGCCCTGGGAAAAAGCCTCTGGCTATCCACACAATTAATGCCTCTCATCATCTTACACACCTCTTATCTGACGTTGCTCCAAGGAGAAAAGGCCAAGTTCACTAAACCTATTCTCATAAGGTACGCAACATCCTTGTAAATATCCTGTGCACCCTCTCTATAGTATCCACATCCTTTCCATAGTGAGGTGACAGAACTGAACACAGTATTCCAAACGGGGTCTAACTAAGGTCTTCTATAGCTCACGGCTCTTGAACTCAGTCCCGTGTTTGATGAAGGCCAACTCACCATATGCCTTCCTAACAACACTGTCAACCTCCACAGCAGCTTTGAGTGGACACAGACCCCAGAATCTCTCAGATCCTCCACACTGCCAAAAGACTTAGCTTTAATACTACATTCTGCCTTCAAATTTGACCCACTGAAATGAACCACTTCACACTTATCTGGGTTGAACTTCATCTGCCGCTTTTTAGCCCAGTTCTACATGCTATCGACGTCCCGGTGAAACTCTGGCAACCCTCCAAACTATCCACAACACTCTCAACCTTTGTATCGTCAGCAAACATACTAACCCATCCAGGACATTTATAAAATTCATAAGAGGAGAGGTCCCAGAACTGATCCCTGTAGAACGCCACTAGTCACCAATCTCCATGCTAAATACGAACCATCTACAGCCACCCTTTTCCTCTGTGAGCAAGCCAATTCTGGATTCACAAAGCAATGTCCCCTTGGATCCCATGCCTCCTTACTTTCTGAGTGAGCCTCGTATGGGGAACCTTATCAAATGCCTTATTGAAATTAATTAAAGTAGATCACTTTGTACAGTTCTGTTTTCACTTTGACACAAAAGTGTCATTTCTGCTGATCAGTGTCAAAACAGAAAATTAAACCCACTGTGATTCAATGGTATAAAACAATAAAACTGAAATCTTTGAAGGGGGTGAATACTTTTTATAGGCACTATACTCTGCCTGGTCCCGTCAATATACCCCTTCCCTACCTCTCCCATCCATGTATGTACTCAAACTTTTCTTACATGTTAAAACTGAATCCACATCCACCACTTGCACTGGCAGCGTGTTCCACACTCTCACTGTCCTCTGAGAGAAATTCCCCTCATAGAAACATAGAAAATAGGTGCAGGAGTAGGCCATTCGGCCCTTCGAACCTGCACCGCCATTCAGTATGATCATGGCTGATCATCCAACTCAGAACCCTGTACCTGCTTTCTCTCCATACCTGCTGATCCCTTTAGCCACAAGGGCCATATCTAACTTCCTCTTAAATATAGCCAATGAACCGGCCTCAACTGTTTCCTGTGGCAGAGAATTCCACAGATTCACCACTCTCTGTGCGAAGAAGTTTTTCCTCATCTCGTTCCTAAAAGGCTTCCCCTTTATCCTCAAACTGTGACCCCTTATTCTGGACTTCCCCAACATCGGAAACAATCTTCCTGCATCTAGCCTGCCCAATCCCTTTAGAATTTTATACGTTTCAATAAGATCCCCCCTCAATCTTCTAAATTCCAGTGAGTATAAGCCTAGTCAGTCCAGTCTTTCTTTATATGAAAGTCCTGCCATCCCAGGAATCAATCTGGTGAACCTTCTCTGTACTCTCTCTATGGCAAGAATGTCTTTCCTCAGATTAGGGGACCAAAACTGCACACAATATTCTAGGTGCGGTCTCACCAAGGCCTTGTACAACTGCAGTAGAACCTCCCTGCTCCTGTACTCAAATCCTTTTGCTATGAATGCCAACATACCATTTGCCTTTTTCACCGCCTGTTGTACCTGCATGCCCACCTTCAATGACTGGTGTACAATGTGTTACGTACCCCGTAACTGGGTCACTTACCAGCAAAGATAGAGAGGTCCATTGAAGTCTGATGGTACTATTTTTAACAGTATTTATTGATAGAAATACACAAAAATAATATCAATGCAAACACACAGATAATATACGTCATCAATACTAAATCTAAAAGCACGGGTATAATAATAATCAATAAGAAATAGCTCTATCGTTGTCTAGGGGATAATGTATTGTCCGATGGAAATATAAAAGTCACTTTAGTTCAGTCAAGCTGTAGGCTGCAGCCGTTGGTTGGAGAGAGAGACGGGTTAAAACTTGCCCATTCCTTTTATGATGTCAATCCTTCAAGAGTCGTTGGGAGTTGAGTTCCCCGTTGTTAGCTAAAAACTGTTTTTCCGTGGCAAAGGCCACCGATTCCGGGCAATAGGAAGCGGACGCACGTGGCCTTCCACCGGCTTTCGCTATTACGGGATCGCTAGCATTTCTTCTGGTGCGTCTGAGGGGCTGTTCCCACAGACGCTCTTTTTATCCTGACTCACAGGGTCTCAGTTGTCAATCAGGTTAGGATGATGCAATCCCTCCACCAACCTCCTCCTTGGTTCATTGCCCGGGGGCTTCGATGCATAGTACAGGATGCAATACACAAGTCCGTCTCCAAGAGACAATAGCCGGTATCAATGGGTCCGCCTTTCGGAGGCCAGGACACATTCCAAACTCTTTGTGGATTCTGCATGTCTTTCTCTCATTTCCTGGGTCTCCTGAACTGACTTAATAGTGATCTTGCGATTCTCACAAAGGAGGGGGCTACCCCGCACCCTTCGGCCCCTCAGAGCTGTGGCACATTCGTAACAAATGACACCCAGGTCTCGTTGCATCTCCCCTTTTCCTAATCGGCCACCGTTCAGATAATAATCTGTTTTCCTGTTCTTCCAACCAAAATAGATAACCTCACATTTATCCACATTAAATTGCATCTGCCATGAATTTGCCCACTCACCTAACTTATCCAAGTCACCCTGCATCCTCTTAGCATCCTCCTCACAGCTAACCCTCAGGTTCCTTGTAAATATTTTACCTTTTAACTTAACCCATGACTTCTAGTTCTAGTCTCACCCAGCCTGCTTGCATTTACCCTGTCTATACCCCTCAGAATTTTATATACCTCTGTCAAATCTCCCCTCAGTCTCCTACACTCCAGGGAATAAAATCATAACCTATTCAACCTTTCCCTTTTTCCCAGGTCCTCAAGTCCCAGCAACGCCCTCGTAAATTTTCTCTGTATTCCTTCTATCTTATTAATATCTTTCCTGTAGGTAGGAGAGCAGAACTGCATACAAGTCTGACCTCACCAACGTCTTCTACAACTTCAACATAACATCCCAATTCCTGTATTCAGTACTCTGATTTATGAAGGCCAATGTGCCAAAGACATTCTTTACGATCCTATCTATTTGTGATGCCACTTTTAAGGTATTATTATTCTGTATTTGTCTGGCAGCATCCTAGTAAACCTCTTCTGCATTTTCTCCAAAGCCTCAACATCCTTCTTGTAGTGGGGCAACTAGAATTGTATGCAATACTCCAGATGCGGCCGAACCAGAGTTTTACAAAGTTTCAATATAACCTGCTGAGTTTTGAGCTCAATACCTCACTACTAAAAACAAACATCCCATAACCCTTGACCACCTTGTCAGCCCATGTAGGCACTTTCAAAAAGCTATGAACTTGGATCCCAAGATCTCTCTGCTCAGCAACACAGTTAAGGATCTTGCCCTTAACAGTGAACTGTCTCCCTGCATTTGCCCCACCCTACCGAGGTGCAACACCTCATACTTATCTGGGCTAAACTCCATCTGCCATTTCTCAGCCCATATCTGCAACTGATCTATATTGTGCTGAATGCTTTGCCAGTCTTCTACACCATCCACAATGCTGCCAGTCTTTGTACCTTCTGCAAATTTACTAACCCACCCATATACATTTTCATCCAGGTCATTTATATAAATCACAAATAGCAGAGGTCCCAGCACAGATCCCTGTGGAACTCCACTAATTACAGATCTCCAGCTTCAACCACTATCCTCTGTCTTCTATGCGCAAGCTAGTTCTGAATCCAAGCAGCCAATTCACTGCAGACCCTGTGCATTTTAATCTACTGGATTAGCCTCCCCTGAGACTTCCACTTCTGTTTTGGAAAGATAAGGAGAAAAGTTGATATAGATCATGAATCAAGCATTAATGAGGAAAAATTGAGCGTTAAATACCTGCAAAATGTTTAAGAAGACCAGAGTAAAGAGTTTAAGGTCCTGATGAGCTTGAGTAGGAAGTTATGAAATATTCACAAACTTTGACCAAGCCAACTTTTCTATTTCTTTATTTGATCTGCAGGTTTTGGCTGGGCACTGGTCTTTACCCCCACAATGACTATGAAACGTAGAGCCTTGGCGACTGGCTTGGCATTTACCGGAGGCGGCATTGCATCTTTCCTCTTCCCTCCTCTCTTCCAGTTCCTGATCGATGAGTACTTCTGGCGTGGGGCCCTCCTGATTTTGTCTGCAATAATGCTGAACTTCTGCGTCTGTGCGGCCTTGCTGAGACCCATCCGTCTGCAAGAGGACCACGCTGATAGCCCAAGCGAGCATAGTGAAAATGGAGCAGGAAGCGCAGGGTTTTGGGATAAAGTGACTTCTGCCTTTGATTTGACCCTTATCCTACACCGTGGCTTTGTAGTGTACACTCTTGCAGTGACCCTGATAACCGTGGGGTTTTTTGTGCCCTACTTCCACCTAGTGGCCCATGGAAAGAACCTTGGACTTACAGATTATGAGGCAGCTTTCCTCTTATCCATCATTGCCATCACTAGTACAGCTGCTCGACTCTTTTCGGGTTGGGTAGCTGACCTCAACCTGCTCCGGTCAATCCACTGGTTTCTCCTCTGCAGCGTCCTAACTGGACTCAGCGTTCTCCTCCTGCCTGTGGGCCACTCCTACCCCACTCTAATGGGGCTTTGTATCTTCTATGGCTTCTGTGATGGAATCCTTTCCCCACTCATGTTCTCCACTCTCCCAGATATAGTGGGAATTGGCCGGACTCTCAACGCAACAGGTCTCTTTCTGATGTTCCTGAGTATTGGCGGGCTCCTTGGGCCTCCCCTGTCAGGTAACAAACATTCAGCATGATCTTCCTCCACCTCTTCGCTCATGTGCTTTCACCATGATTCTAGGAATGAAAGGGTTAATGTATGAGAAATACTTGATGGCTCTGGGCCTGTACTCGCTGGAGTTTAGGAGAATGAGGGGGTCTCACTGAAGCCTATTGACTATTGAAAGACCTAGATAGCGTGGATGTTGAGAGGATGTTTCCTATAGTGGAGGAGTCTAGAACTAGAGGGCATGGATAGAGTGGATGTGGAGAGGATGTTTCCTATAGTGGG
Source organism: Hemitrygon akajei (assembly GCF_048418815.1). Lineage (NCBI taxonomy): Eukaryota > Metazoa > Chordata > Chondrichthyes > Myliobatiformes > Dasyatidae > Hemitrygon > Hemitrygon akajei. The sequence goes on along the minus strand of NC_133129.1, from coordinate 100,445,544 downwards.
GGAGTCTAGAACTAGAGGGCACGGATAGAGTGGATGTGGAGAGGATGTTTCCAATAGTGGGGGAGTCTAGAACTAGAGGGCACGGATAGAGTGGATGTGGAGAGGATGTTTCCAATAGTGGGGGAGTCTAGAACTAGAGGGCCCAGCCTCATAATAGTACATCCCTTTAAAACAGAGATGAGGAGGAATTTCTTTAGCCAGAGGGTGGTGAATCTGTGGAATTTATTACCATAGACGTCCTTGGAGGTAAGGTCATTGGGTGCATTTAAAGCCGAGGTTGACAAGCTCTTGATTAGTAAGGGCATCAAAGGTTACAGGGAGAAGGCAGGAGATTGGGACTGAGGGGAATAACAAATCAGCCATAATGGAATAGCAGAGCAGACTCGATGGGCTGAATAGCCTAATTCTGCTCCAACGTCTGATTGTCTTTTGGTACAAAAGGGCAATACAAGTTATCAATCAGGCAGGAATCCTGGCAGCTTTCCCAATCTATGGCATGTCAGGCTAAATCCAGCAGTTGCATTAACCAGTATTCTTGATTAGCATGGGTGAGCAATTGTGCTCCATGGACCCCAGATCAACCATAACCAGTGGTATTGCTCAGACATAACCTGGCCTCCTAGTGGTGAAACATAGATGAAAGCCAGGCCCACATTTAACATTCAAACACTATCATACAACCCAGGACTTTGAAAGGAACTTCTGGAATATAGAAAATGTAGCAGCCATGTGAAATTCCCACAGATAATGAATGATGCCCAGGTGAAGCAAAGCCAGAAGGAAATTCTGGTGGAGACCTACAGCCAATCTGACTTGCATCTGACTGGGGTAAGGGAAGGGAGAAGGCTAATCGAACCATCCAATAACCTGTTCATTTCAAAGTTTCCCTCAAGGTAGCTGGTACACAATCGGCTCTCTGACTCTTAACATTTGGAGAGATAATGGACAATCTGCACACCAAAACAATCTCATTGTTGCCTTCAGAGTGTTTTTTTCCTAGGCAACACACACAAACTGCTGGAGGAGCTCAGCAGGCCAGGCAGCACCTATGGAAAGGAATAAACGGTCAACATTTCTGGCTGAGACCCTTCATCAGGACTGTGTTTGAGTTTTTTTATCAGTGGAAGGACACTGCACTGATACGAGGAACTGAGATATGAAATATTAACATATTGAATATTGAAAGGCCTAGGCAGAATGGGCAGAGAGAAAACGTTTCTGGCATTGGGGTAGCCTAGGACCTGGGGGCACAGACTCAGAATTCAAGGATAAAACAGAGGTGAGGAGGAATTACTTTAGCCAGTGGGTGATGGAATTTGTTGCCACAGATGGCTGTGGAGGCCAATTCATTGGGTATATTTAAAGTGGAGCTTGATAGGTTCTTGATAAGTGAGTGTCAAAGGTTTGGGGAGGAAGGAAGGAGAATGGGGTTAAGTGGGATGACAAATCAGCCATGATGGGATGGCAGAGAAGATTCAATGGGCCAAATGGCCTAGTCTTATGGACAGGGTGGAATGGGGTAAGGATGGGCATAGCAACAAGCACAGTAGAGAATGTGATGGCTCATCGAAACTCATACTCTTATCTTCACTCTCAGGGCTGCTGGAAGACAAGACTGGAAGCTACAGCACCTCCTTCGTTGTGGCAGGTGTCTTCATGCTGACAGGATCACTTGTCCTCCTCCTCCTTCCGGGTTTCTTTGTCTGTACCACAATCCTGTCCAAACAGCGGACTGAAGACCCTGTCCAGCCTGGTGCAAGGCTCCCTGCTGTAGAAAACAACCAGAGCTGAGTCAGCAAACAGGACAGGGCTGGGCAGAAGCTTGTGGAACTAACAAGAAAGCAACTGTTTCCAGCCTAGGACTAGAAGTCCGAATTAGAATCAAGTATATCTCAGACACATAGAGCATACAGTACAGGCCCTTTGGCCTGTGATCTTGTGTCGAGCATTTAACCTACCCCAAGGTCAATCTAATCCTTCCCTCCCAAATAGCCCTCCATTTTTCCATCATCCTTGTGCTCACCTCAGAGTCTCTTAAATGTCCCTAATGTATTTGCCACTACCACCACCCCGGCAGCCCATTCTACACACCCGCCACTCTCTGTGGAAAAAATATATCTCTGACATCCCCTCCCTATACTCATCTCTAATCACCTTAAAACCATGCCCTCTTGTATTAGCCTTTCTGCCCTGGGAGTCCACTTTATCTTAGACTCATCATCGTAGATACCTCTACCAAGTCACCTCTCACCCTCCTTCGCTCCAAAGAGAAAATCCCTGGGTCGTTCTGCCCATCCTCATCAGACATGCTCTGTGATCCAGGTAGCATCCTGGTAAATCTCCACATCTGCATCTTCTCTAAAGTCTCCACATCTGCATCTTCTCTAAAGTCTCCACATCTGCATCTTCTCTAAAGTCTCCACATCTGCATCTTCTCTAAAGTCTCCACATCTGCATCTTCTCTAAAGTCTCCACATCTTTCCTAGAATAAGGGAACCAGAACTGAACTCAATACTCCAGATGTGATCTAACCAGAGTTTTATAGAAACTGTAAATTACCTCACAGCTCTTGAACTCAGTCCCCTGACTAGTGAAGGCTAACACACCATACGCCTTCTTAACACCCTATCAACTTGCATGGCAACTTTGAAGGATCTACAGACAAGAGCAATTTGCTCGTCCTAATAATCCTGCCATTAACTCTGTACTCTGCCTTCGAGTGCGACCTTCCAAAGTGAATCACCTCACATTTCCCCAGATCAAACTCTGTACGTCATGAAATGTATTGTTTTTATGGCAGTACAGTGCAAGACATAAAAATCACTATAAGTTACAAAAAAAAAATTGAACAGGGCAAAAGAAGAGTGAGGGGGTTCGTGGACCATTCAGAAACCTGATGGCGGACAGGAGGAAGCTGTTCCTGAACTGTTGAGTGTGGGTCCTGTACCTCCTCCCTGATGGTAGTAATGAGAAGAGGGCATGACACACAAAATGCTGGAGGAACTCGGCAGGCAAGGCAGCATCTATGGAAATGAGTAAACGTTCATTGTTTCCAGCCCAGACCCTTCATGATGGCTTCCGGAAGTGGGCATGTCCTGAATGGTGAGGATGCCACCTTCATGAGGCACCTCCTTTTGAAGATGTCCTCGTGATGAAGCAACCCCCCTCAGCTCTTCCCGGCCCTGCACGTTGGAAAGATGATGTGACCGGTCAGGTTGCTCTCACTACACACTGACCTCCCTGGGCTTTGCTTGCCCTCAATCAGAGGAGCAGCAAGTTCGACGTTGTTCTGGAAAGTAAGAGTGCTGCTCCCCGGAAAGTGGATGATGGAACTTAAGGTTCAAGACCTGTCCTTATGGTGAACTTGTGGCGGGGCTCATGCAAGAGAGCCACTCATCTGAACCGTCTCATTCAATGTGGCTATTAGAGTTAATTAAGTTATTGTAGACACAATAAAATCAAGAGAGTCTTCAAACTGTATACCATATCAAAGTACTATACAAGACTGTTAACCAGGATGGTGGTGAATATCGGCAGCTCGGGTTAAGGCATTTGACGTTGTGGTGTTTGCCGAGCTTGGCAATTAGCTGGCCGACATTTCATCACCAGTTGAATGAATGTCCATTTCATCACTGGACATTTCATCACCAGTTGAGGGGACAACCTAAGTGCAATATCGTTTGTGTTAACCTCAGCGTGCTCACATTTATATATTCAGTTGGCCTTTGAATTTTATCGGCTTGCATTTCTTTGGCCCTTACGGAGTTATCAGAAGAGAAGCACTCTACTAAAAGTTCCTATGACTGCTTCCTGCTTGCCTGCACCAGAGCCTCCATAGTGTCCCAGAATTCAAAGATCAGTGGAACGGGTAGCCAATCAGGACCAAGGCAAGCGAATGGGGGCTTCTATAGACACGAGCGTGTCACCTCGACTGGCGACAAAACGGCTGCACGCTAATTGCCAGGTTCAGTGAACACCGCAACGTCAAACAGTTAACGAGGTTAACAGTTGCTATCTGCACAGCAAGATCTAAACGGTATCAACCTGCATTTATCAATTAGGTCTTTAGAATGATTAAACTTACCGAGGTGCTCCAGAATACAGCACGTAGCACAGCGGCCAGCGTTGCACTTCACAGCATCAGCCGTCACTGATCGGGGTTAAATTCCCACCACCATCAGTAAGGGGAACATGAGGGGAAACTTCTTCACTCAGAGGGTCGTGAGAGTGTGGAACGAGCGGCAAGCATGGTGCAAGCAAGCTTGATTTCAATGTTTAAGTGTCAGAATCAGAATTAGGTTTAGTATCATATGTCGTGAAAATTGTTAACTTTGTGGCTGCAGGACTTTGCAATACATAAAAGAGAGAAAAATCTGAATTACAGTAAGTATATTATTTAATTTAACATATTCAGTATATAAGCAGTGCAAAATTGGAAAAAGTATATAGGCTATGGACCAGCTGTGGGCCAATGGGAGTAGACAGTTTAAATGGTTCAGAACAGACTATAGTGCTGAAGACCCTGTTTCTCTGCTGTATTTTTCCATGACTATGAGTTTATACATTCTCCCCGCGACTGTGTGGGTTTCCTCCAGGTGCTCGGTCCCTTCCCATATCCAAATATGTATGGATTAGGAGTTGTGGGCGTGCTATGTTGGCACCAGAAACATGATATCACTTGTGATATCTTCAGACACTTGGTCGTTGGCACAGACAACTCATTCCAATGAATGTTTAATTACCGTGACAAATAGAGCTAATCTTTACCTTTAAAGGGCACTGTCAAACAAATCACACAGTGAGCCGTATTGGACAAACTAGGTTGAGCCGGTTTGGTGCTGTGGTTCTACAATTGTCGCAGATGCAGTGCGAGCTACCAGGAGGCACTGATCACAAAATCTTCCACAGGTTGGGGTTTCTCTCTCTAAAGAAACTGGAGGCTATGGAAATCACTATAGGAGACAATATAAAAAGTTTTCAATATAAATAAGGGAAAATATTTCAGTGGGGGGAAGGACCAGCTTTATTAGCCCTCTAATCCAGGGGTTCCCAACTCTTTATGGACCAATACCATTAAGCAAGGGGTTCATGACCCCAAGTTGGAACCGCTGCTCTAACGAGATGTTGTATAAGACATTGGTGAGAGTTAATTTGGAGAATTGTTTAATATCTTACCTACAGGAACAGCAATAAGATTGAAAGAATATAAAAGAAATTTATAAGGATGTTGTTGGGACTTGAGTTATAGGAAAGGTTGAATAGGTTAGGTCTTTATTCCCTAGAATGTAGGAGAATGTTAGCGGAACAGAAAATCGGTTTTGTGGACGGGAATGAGATTCTCAGATGGTAGTTGCCAGGGTTCCATGGTCCAGAAGATAAAACCATAAAATATAGGAGCAGAATTAGCTCGTTTGACCTATGGAGTCTGCTCCACCATTTCACCATGGCCGATCCATTTTTCCTCTCAGCCCCGATCTCCTGCCTTCTTCCTGTATCCCTTCATGCCCTGACCAATCAAGAATCTGTCAACCCCTGCCTTAAATATGCATAAAGACTTGGCCTCCACAGCTGCCTGTGGCAACGAATTCCACAGATTCGCTAGTCTCTGGCTAAAGAAATTCCTCTTCATCTCAGTTCTAAAAGGATGCCCCTCTTTTCTGAGGCTGTGTCCTCTGGTCCTAGACTCTCCACCACAAGAAACATCCTCTCCACATCCACTCTATGGAGGCCTTTTAACATTCAATAGGCTTCAATTAGGTCATCTCTCATTCTTCCGAATTCCAGTGAATACAGGCCCAGAGCCATCAAACACTCTTCATATAACAAGCCATTCAATCCTGGAATCATTTCCGTGAACCTCATTTGAACCCTCTCCGGTGTCAGCACATCCTTTCTAAGATAAGGGGCCCAAAGCTGCTCACAATACTCCAAGTGAGGGCTCGCCAGTGCTTTAGAAAGTCTCAACGTTACATGCTTGCATATCTCAGATAGAGTCCTCAGTATTCTTAAGTGGGACAGGTGAATGGCCAGAGGTCATGGACCAAATCGGTAGCAATGACATAGATTTTTCAATGAAAGAGTGATGACATTCTGCAAAAGGAGTTCACGGAGTTAGGTGCTAAGTTACGGGGCAGGACCTCTCGGGTTGTGATCTCAGGATTGCTATCCATGCCACGTGCTAGTGAGGCCAGAATTAGGAAGATTATAGTTTAATATGTTGCTGAGGAATTGGTGTAGGAGGGAAAGCATAAGATTTTTAGATTATTGGGCTCTCTTTCAGGGAAGGTGGGACCTCTAGAAGAGACAGTTTGTTCCTGAACTGGAAGGGGACTAATACCCTAGTGGGAAGATTTGTTAGTACTGTAGGGGGGAGTTTAAACTAAGTTGCGGGGGGGGGGATCAAGAGTGCCAGAACAGTTAGTGGAGAGGTTGTGGAGACAGATGTTGGTAAGACCTCAAACAAAAGTCAGGAATCAGTGGTTGAGTGTGGTGCAACTAGTTTCCTGGGCTGCATTTGTTTCAATGTTTTCATTGATCAGCTCGGAGTATGGATCAACACATGGAATTATGATATTGCATCCATTAGTGAGACTTGGTTGCAGGAGGGGCAGGACTAGCAGCTTGATATTCCAAGGGTTCCATTACTTTAAACGAGACAGAGTGAGTGGGATTAAAGGAAAAGGGGTGCCATTACTAGTCAAGAGAAAATGTCCTGGCAGTGCTCAGTCAGGACAGATTGGAGAACGTCTAGTGAGGCATTATGGGTGGAACTGAGGAATAAGAATAATAGGTGGTTTTAACTTTCCACAAATTGACTGGGATTTCCATACTGTAAAAGGACTAGATGGGTAAGAGTTTGTCAAATAGTTTAGGAATGTTTCCCTAATCAGTACGTAGAAGTCCCAATGAGAGAGGCACGATACTTGATCTGCTATTAGGAAATGAGACAGGGCAGGTGACAGAAGTTTCTGTAGGGGAACAGTTTGCATCCAGTGACCACAATGCCCTTAGTTTCAAAGCAAATATGCTAAAAGATAGGTTTGGTCTGAGGGCTGAGATTCTAAATTGGAGAAGGGCAGAAAGGGTCGAGCAAGGGTGGATTACAGCAGTTTTCTGGTAAAGGTGGACTTGGTAAATGGGAGGCCTTCAAAAGTGAAATTTTGAGAGTAAAAAGGTTGTATGTGTCTATCGGAGTAAACGGTAAAGATAACAAGTGTTGGGAACCTTGGTTTTCAAAAGGTATTGAGGCCCTGGTTAAGAGAAAAAGGGATGTGTATTGCAGGTATTGGCAAGTGGGAACAAATGAGGTGCTTATGGGGTATAGGAAATACAAGAGGACACTTCAGAAAGAAATCAGGAGGGATAAAAGAAGGTATGAGGTTGTCTTAGCAGACAAGTTGAAGGAGAATCCTAAGGTAAAGGATCTAGTGCTTTCCCGGCGTATCAGACGAATAAACTCTTCTCAGGCTTCCAGCCAGATACTGGTGTTGATTTAACTGACTGTTCAATGACAAACTCCACTATCTTCCTCAGGGTTGATACCAAGGCACATCTAGTCTGGTGGTATATACCCACATTGTCTGTCCCTCCCGATTGGTTAGTCCTCATCCAATCAAGTTTCCACTGTCCCACCTTGTTTACAAACGAACCTGATTTGTTTTATATATAAAACACTAATTTTATAGTTTAATCTTTGTTATACTAACCCTTTTTTTTTGAATATGGGTGGTTTGTGTCTTTTTTTTTACTTTTTCGTTTGAGTTGCCGTCTTGAGACATGGGGGTAAAATTAGTATTAGTTTGCTTGCTGGCCTCTTTTTGAGGGTGGGGGGAGGGGGATTCTTTTTTTGCTTTTGCTTTTTGCTTAGTTTTATTTCATGGCTGCCTCGAAACTACCAAAATGGTTGGAGTGTCGTAACTTCTGGTTCCTCCTTGAACTTGCTTTCCTCTTCCGGATTCATGAGTTCATCTCTTTTTTTAACCTTATGTGTTAATTGTGATAAATATTGGCAATATGGATAAGATTATCAATTTTGTTTCTTGGAATACTAACGGTTTAAATCATCCGATCAAAACAGAAAAAATATTCAAAGTATTCCACAGAATGAATGCTAATATTATCTTTGCACAAGAGACTCATGTGAGGAAGGAGGATAGTCAATGATTTTTAGGTTTTGGAAAGGCCAACAGTATCATTCGAATTCCCAAGCCAAAGTGAGAGGCGTTTCCATTTTTATAGATTCCTCAACCTCTTTTATACACTATGAAACAATTTTGGACCCACAAGGTAGATTTTTGCTTCTCACTGGTTCACTTTTTAATCAAAAAGTTGTTTTAGTTAATGTCTATGCTCCAAACACTGACTGTCCTGAATTTTTTAAGTGTTTATTTACATCCTTTCCTAATTTAAATGAGTACATGTTAATAATGGGTGGGGGTTTTAACTGTTGCTTAAATCCCTCGATGGACAGATCTAAGTCTACTCAGGTTCTTCCGAATAAATCAGCCTCTCTTATTAATTCCTTTATGGTTGATTCTGGAATCTCTGAAATTTGGCAATTCTTACACCCCAACGATAAATAATTTTCATACTTTTCTCATGTTTATCATAATTACTCAAGAATTGACTACTTTATTGATCATCATTTACTTACAGATGTTATTGATTGTAAATATTACCATTTCTGATCATGCACCTTTGAAGCTATCTATTAAGACAATGGATTCATCTTCTAATGCTAAATCTTGGAGGTTCAACTCTACTTTACTTCAGGATTCAGACTTTCTTAACTTCATTAAACAACAAATTGATTTGTTTTTTTCAACAAATTCTACAGAAGAGATCTCTAGTGGAATATTATGGGATACTTTTGAAGCATTTATTCGCGGACAGATTATTTCATACTCTGTTGGAGTTAGGAAACGAACTAATGCTGAAATACTAACATTGGTTGATAAAATTAAAGAAATTGATAAGATTTATTCAGTGACCCCCAATAAAGAACTTTATAAAAAGAGAGTTGAACTTCAAATGGAGCATAGCTTATTATTATCCTCTTCGATTGAAAATCAGTTAATTAAATCTAGATCCAGTTTTATGTACATGGAGATAAATCTGGCAAATTATTGGCTAATCAGTTGAAAACTGCTTCAGTTAAACGACAAATCATTAAGTTTCGTAAACGAGATGGCTCTTTGACGATTGATCATAAAGAGATAAATAAAGCCTTTCAAGATTTTTATAATTCTTTATATCAATCAGAATTTGTTGAGGATTCTTCCATAATGGATGAATTTTAAAGAAAATTGAATATCCCAAAATTAACCGCAGAAGATTGTGTGCTTCTAGACGCACCTATTATGGAAATCGAAATAAAAGAGGCTATTTTTTCAATGAATTCAGTTAAAGCCCCTGGTCCGGACAGTTATACTGCAGAATTTTTAAAATCTTTTTCTTCTATACTCTCTCCTTGGCTTTGTAAAATTTTTAAAGATGCGTTAACTGTAGGTAAATTACCACAATCTTTTTATGATGCCTCTATTTCTCTAATTCTTAAAAAAGATAAAGACCCCACTGAATGTGCATCCTATTGGCCTATATCCTTGCTGAATATGGATTCTAAGATTTTTACCAAAATTTTGGCCACTAGATTAGAAAATATATTACCTCAAATTATCTCTGAAGACCAGACCGGATTTATTAAAAACTGTTATTCGTCTTTTAACATCAGAAAATTAATTAATATAATTTATACCCCTTCATCTAAAATACCAGAATGTGTCATTTCCTTAGATGCTGAAAAAGCATTCGATAGAGTTGAATGGCTATATTTATTTAATACGTTGCAGAATTTTAATTTTAGCTTGAAATTTATATCATGGATTAAATTAATATATTATAAACCTTTGGCTTCGGTTCTTACCAATAATCAGAGATCTCATTTTTTTCAGTTATCCCGTGGTACAAGGCAAGGCTGTCCTTTAAGTCCTCTATTATTTGACATTGCTTTGGAACCTTTAGCCATTGCCATTCGTGAATCACCTAATATTTTAGGTATTACCCATAAGGAAAGGACTTATAAGTTATTATTATATGCTGATGATTTGTTATTATACATATCTGACCCTGAGAGATCTATTCCTGCTACTTTATCCTTGCTTGCTCAGTTTAGTAGCTTTTCTAGCTACAAACTGAATTTTAATAAGAGTGAACTATTTCCATTAAATATGCAAGTTTCAATCTATAAACACTTACCATTTAAAGTTGTCACAGATCATTTTACTTATTTGGGTATTAAAATTACCATAAGGATTTATTTAAAGTTCATTTTTTACCTTTAATTGACCAAATTAAGCAACTTATTACCAGGTGGTCCCCATTATCTTTGTCATTGGTTGGTCAAATTAATGCTATTAAGATGATAGCATTACCCAAATGTTTATATTTATTCCAAGCCTTACCAATTTTTATTCCTAAATCATTTTTTGATATTATTGACTCCAAAATATCCTCGTATGTGTGGCAGAATAAAAATCCTAGATTAAGTAAAAAATATTTACAGAAGCCTAAGAAGGAGGGTGGTTTGGCTTTGCCAAACCTAAGATTTTACTATTGGGCAGTTAATATTCATATTTAATATTTTGGACACAAGAATCGATTATAGTACCTTACCCACAATGGGTAAATTTGGAGTGTAAATCTGTACAAGACTTTTCATTGTTTTCTATTTTAGGATCTTCGCTTCCTTTTGCTTTATCTAAATTGAATAAACAAATAACTAATCCTATAGGTAAACATATGTTACGAATATGGTTTCAATTTCGTAAATTCTTTGGCTTGAATAAGTTTATCTATTCAAGCCCTATTATATCTAACTTTTTTTTTCAGCCCTCTTTTATGGACCAAGCCTTTGTGTTATGGAAAACAAAAGGTATAACATGTTTCCTTGATCTATTTTTAGATAACAGTTTTATGTCCTTTGAACAGCTGTCCAATAAATATAATTTGCCTAAAACTCATTTTTTTAGATACTTGCAAGTTAGAAATTTCTTGAATAATATGTTACAGTCTTTTCTGAAATTATGTCCAATGGACATTACGGAAAATTTTTTAGCTCTGAATCCTTGCCAGAAGGGTTTAGTAGCCATCATTTATAATATGATCATGAAAATACAGCCAGGGGTATCAGAAAAAATTAAGAAGGAATGGGAAAAAGAACTTCACTGTCTTGTACCCACAGAGCAGTGGGAGAAAATTTTACAATTAGTTAATTCTTCTTCCATTTGTGTTAAACATGCCCTAGTACAATTTAAGGTTGTACATAGGGCTCATATGTCCAAGGATAAACTTGCTCGATTTTATTCTTATGTTAATCCAACCTGTGACAGATGTAATTCTGAAGTCGCTTCATTGACCCACATGTTTTGGTCTTGCCCTTGTTTGCAAAATTATTGGAAAGATATTTTTGGTATTTCAACAGTTCTGAACATCAAATTGCAACCTCATCCTATTACTGCAATTTTCGGTTTACCAATGGTGGATAATAGTTGTTTATCCCCCTCAGCCCGGCGGATGATTGCATTTGTCACATTAATGGCTAGAAGATCTATCCTATTGAACTAGAAAGAAATTAATCCTCCAACTATATTTCAGTGGTTTTCTCAAACTATTTCTTGTTTGAGTTTAGAAAAAATTAGAAGTGTTGTCTTCGACCCTTCAGTTAAATTTGAAGAAACTTGGAGACCATTTAATCAACATTTTCATATGAGCTAAACTGACTTTTCCTAAACCTTACTTTTATTATCCTTAATTATTTGGATGGAGGTGCGGAGTTATTGACGCTACTGTGTATATTTGACATAATGCAATGGCCCATGTTGGTTAGGTTTTTTTTTCTTTTTTTGGGGGGGGTGTTTCTTATTTACTCCATTTTTCATAATTACTATGAGTTTGGGAGGTTATTATATATGGATTATCATCTATTTGTATTTACACCTTAACCTATTAATTATGTACTCTCAACTTCTCTGTATTCATATTTCATTTAGGTTAGTTCAAAATTAATAAAAAGATTTACAAAGAAAAAAGGAAGAACCTGATTGGTTGAAGAAAATGTTCCCTCAACGTACAAATCTTTTGCTACTAGCACACAAAGGAATTTAAACTGCGCACAGAAGGTTGTCACCCTCTACCTCATTTGCATGTCAGAAGTATGTTTCACAGCCGTACACAATCTCAATTCAATTTCCAGTTTCAGATGCAGACAGTGTTGACAATGTGGAGTTTGCAATGCCATGTCTGCAGATTTTAGAACTGGCTAATTTATACTGTCTTTATTGAAGAAATTATTCAGTGTGCACATGTTGTTGTCACTGGGCAAAAAAAAGATTTTTGCGCAGTCTGGTCATTACAGATTAGAAGGAACATTGGTTGAGGACTAACCAATCAGGAGGGACAGATGACAGGGATATATACACCACTGAACAAGATGTGCCTAGATAACATCCCTGATGAAGATGCTGGAGTTTGTCATCGAAACATCAGTTAAAATTCATACCTGTACCCGGCAGGAAGCCCAAGAAAAATTTATTTGAGAGTCCTAAGAGATTCTACAGAAATTGTTGTTGTTCCTCTCTGTGCCTTATGGGGCATTGGGCAGTAACCTTGCCTTGTCTTTAGCATTTGATTGGTTTTTTTTTTACGAGGTCGAGTTGCTAGATTGCTGCTCAACCCAATACAGATGGAAAGTGTGCAAGGAGCCAGCCAGATTTGACCCCAGGGCGACTTGCCTTGAAGTCTGGGGCGAATGCCACTACACCACCCACCAGCTATCCTACAGATACGTGAAGAACAGAAGGATTTTCAGGGACAAGACTGGTCCTCTGGAAGATCAGAATGGTAATCCATGCGTGGAGCCAAAAGAGATGGAGGAGGTCATTTCTGCGTCTGTAGTTACTCAGGAGATGGACACAGAGTCTACAGAAGTGAGGCAAAACTGTATCGACTTCATGGATCCTGTACAGATTACAGAAGAGAAATTATTTGCAGTCTTGAGGTAAATCAGGGTGGATAAATCCCCAGGGCCCGACAAGGAGGCAAGTGCAGAAATTGCTGAGTCCTTAACAAAGATATTTAAAGCATCCTTAGTGATGGTGAGTTACCAGAGGATTGGAGGATAACCAATGTTGTTCTGCTGTTTAAGAACGGTTCTAAAAATAAACCAGCAAATTATAGGCAAGTGAGCCTCTCTTCAGTGTGGGAAAGTTATTGGAAGGTGTTCTATGGGACCAGATATGAGTATTTGGGTATACAGGGACTGATTAGGGGTAGTCACCCATGGCTCTGTGCGTGGTAGGTCATGTCTAACCAATCTTAGAGAGTTTTTCCAAGGATCAACCTGCATAGATAGGTTAAGCTTTTAGAATGATTAAATATAGCAAGGGGCTCCACAATACAGCCAGCATCAGCCATCACTGATTGGGGTTAAATTCCCACCACTATCTGTAGGGGGATCATGAGGGGAAACTTCACTCAGAGGGTGGTGAGTGTGTGGAATGAGCTCGATTTCAATGTTTAAGAGAAGTTTGGGTAGATACATGGATGGGAGGGGTATGGAGGGCTGTGGCCCCGGTGCAGGTCATTGGGAGTAGGCAGCTTAAATGGATCAGCATGGACTAGATGGACCAAAGGGCCTGTTTCTGTGCTGTACCTTTCTACGATTATAACTCTAAGGGGAGATTTGACAAGACGTACAAAAGTATAGATAGAGTAAATGGAAGCAGGCTTTTTCTACTGAGGTTGAGTGAGACTAGAGGTCATATGTTAAGGGCGAAATACTTAAAGGGAACCTGGGGAGGGGAGCTTCATTATGAAGCTGGTGGGAGTGTTGAATGAGCTGTCAACGGGTTCAATTTCAACATTTAAGAGAAATTTACATAAGTACAGGGATGGTAGAAGTGTGGAGGGCAATGATCCAGGTACATGTCAATGGGACTGGGCAGAACCAAGTTCAGCATGGAGTGGATGGGCCAAAGGGCCTGTTTCTGTGCTGTAGTGCTCTATGACTACAAGAACAAAAGGGAATTGAAATTTCCTGGGCTAAAATGGAACTGTTTCCACACTGAAAATGGAGGAAGACACCATTTACACCCAACCCACTCCCGTGAGCTGATAGCCTATTCCTACGGAGCAGATTCTGTGTAGTCACCTCGACTGTTAAATTCTCTATCGAGCATTAAAGCACTGGTCTGCCCTAGATAGAGTTAAAAAGAATCTACTAAAGTATTTGAAGAAAAGAAACAGCAATTCTTCTATCTGTCAAGCAGCCTAAATGCTACAGCTACCCATTCAGGACCCCCAACAAGTAGGGCAAGACCTCACCTGCAGATCTATTATGTCTTACGCTCCCGATGCAGCCTCCTCTACGCTGGTGAGACCTGTCGTAAATTGGGGGACTGCTTCGTCAAGCAGCTCCACACCATCCGAAAGAAGTCGCCCAAATATTTTAATTCCAATTCCCATTCCTATTCCAATGTGATGGTCCGTGGCCTTCTCTAATGCCACAATGAGGCCACCCTCAGGCTGGAGGAACAGCACCTTAATTCTGTCTGGGTTCCCTACAACCTGATGGCATAAATACCGACTTCTCCTTCTGGTAAACAAATATCCTCCCTCCTTCCCTTTTCCCTATGGTCCTCTCTCCTCTCCTACCAGATTCCTTCTTCTCCAGCTCTTAACCTTTCCCACCCACCTGGCTTCACCTATCACCTTCCAGCTATCGTCCTTCCCCTCCCTACCACCTTTTCATTCTGGTATATTCCCCCTTCCTTTCCAGCCCTGAAGAAGGGTCTCGACCAAAATGTTGATTGTTAACTCATTTCCATAGAAGCTGCCTGACCTGCTGATCTCCCCAGCATTTTGTGTGTGTGTTGCCCAAGATTACCGGACTGCTTCTGTGTCTCCATTACTCTTACCCGTCAGTACCATCCCTAAGTGTAAGCTCTAATCTAATCCCTTGGAAAGTTTGCAACGAACCAGTTTCTTCCATCCTTTCAGATAAAACTACCCAGAGAGCAACTCAGATAGCAAATGTGAATTATATTTATATAATATAGTTAAATTAAATAAGTAGTGCAAAAACAGACATTAAAAAGCAGTGAGGAGGTGTTCATGGGTTCGGTGTCCGTTCAGAAATCAGAGAGCAGATAGGAAGAAGCTGTTCCTGAATCATTGAGTGTGTGTCTTCAGGCTCCTGTACCTCCTTCCTGATGGTAGCAACAAGAACAGAGCATGTCCTGGGTGATGGGGTCCTTAATGATGGATGCACCTTTCTGACGCACCGCTCCTTGAAGATACAGTGGCTACTCGAGCCCATGATGGAACTGACTAATTTTACAAGTCTGCAACTTACCTTGATCCTGTGTGGTGCCCCTCCTCCGATACCAGATGGTGATGCAGCCAATCAGAATGGTCTCCACGGTACATCTGTAGAAATCTGCAAGTGTTTCTGGTGACAAACCAAATCTCCTCAAACTCCTAATGAAACAGAGTCACTGTCTTGTCTTCTTTATAGCTGCATCAATACGTTGGGTCCAGATTAGGTTCACAGAGATCTTGACGCCAAACTTGTGATGACTGGTAGGGTACAGCAAAGGTCCAACTATTTCCAAACTATAACCACAGGATGAGAATCAGAATCAGATTTATTATATAGTATATTGTTTATAATAGTTGGCCTTCTCACCGCTCACATGGCTATTAACAGAGTTAGCTATCAAGCCAAGTTTGTATATGAACCCCAGTGAGATGGCTACATTTGTGGGGGCTCGTCTGGGATTTTGGATGTTGTGTGAATGCTGTTTAAGGAGTGATTAAGCGGTTCATTGTATATTTAAGCAGTGTTTAAACTAGTGTGTGGGGTAAGTGAGGTGTGCCATAATTAAGGTACTTTATTATGGATGCTGTGGGGAAGGTTTGGTGCTATATGATGCGGTTATCCATAAGTAATATGTGTGCTTTGAGCGGGGTGGATAGTCAAACCCCGGCAAACTGCTACCCAGAGTGCTGAGTTCTGTAAAAATATTGAGGGAAGTTACACTGGTTGAATAGCATTTTGACCAATCAGCGGGCAAGGATGTCGTGTTAGTCCAGGCTACCAGTGTCATAACTGAAGTCTCACTGCCTGATATGATCAGGGAGCCTGGAAGTCAGTGGGGCCATGGACAGTTCACATTTATAAAGACAAGTTTTATGCAGCTGAGGGCAAAGACTTTAAAGACAAGTTGCCCTCGTTTCTGGGAAGTGACGGAAAGGAGTTGTCTGATATGAAAGGTGTAATGGGTCCTACAGAGGTTGATTTAAATTCTGAGCTGGTTCCGGCTAGTACATCACTGATTGTTAAGTACTAAAGTGTACCTGCGGAGAGCCAAAGTTATTGTAGGCTGAAGTCTTCTCTGGAGTCAAGCCCAACCCAATGGGCAAGAACAACATGAGGCTTGGGCTGAGCAGACCTCTCAGTTAAGGGATGAATGGCAGCGCTCAGATAACATGAGAAAACAGAGACTGGTAGAGAGTTTACAGGGTCCAATGACTGATATAGTGAGGTTCCTCAAGGCAGAAAATCCACTAGCCGCATCAGCTAATTACTTGCAAGCTCTGGAAGATGCTTTTGGCACTGCTGAAAGTTCAGCTGATCTGATGATGACGTTTAGGCACACATTCCAGGAGAAATGGAGAGAATGTTTTGAACACCTTGCCCATTCACCCAGTGTTCGGGGCAGCTTTAGAGAAGGTGCCAGGTCCTCCTGAGCAGAATGATGAGCATAAACGAGGGACTGTGAGGTAAACCCAGTCCTGTGCTGTCACGTCTTAGAGTGACAGAGGACAGGCCCCTTTCCGAGAGAGGTCTCAACGGTTAGCTCCAGCGGAGGTTGAAGATGTTCAGCAGCACCTGCTCATGCTGAAGGAAGCAGAGTTCAGTCATGGGACAGGAGTAGGCAGGAAGGGAGTGGCTGAAGCTGGAGAAGCTGAAGATGAGATAAGGAAGTCTTAGAGAGTCAGGAAACTCACAGCTAGGCAGAGGATGTATATGGGAAACAGTATTATGTCAATTCCCATGGTGAGATTTGCCACTTCCATTTACAAATGGATTTGGGGGGGGGGGGGGTGGTCCTGAAATCACAAAATTCATTTGAATAGTGTGTTATTAATAAGAACAGTTCAGTGAGTTCCACAGTCATGAGGACATGACTATTTTTGATGGGGGTGTGAGGGAGGGAGAGAATGTAATGCCCTGGTTAAGATTTCTACTGCTATGCTGTGAGGTATTTTGTTTTAGCAGTTTTCTGTAAAACCAGTGTGTCCTACTGATAAGAGTGTTTTGGCTTCCGCTAAAGATAAGGAGCCATATTGTCCTGTTACGTATCCTGTAACTGGATCACTTACCAGCAAAGATAGAGAGGTCCGCTGAAGTCTGATGGTACCATTTTTAAACGTTATTATTTATAAAGGGGCACAAAAGTAAGGTTAATACAAACATTCAGATAACATATGTCGTCAATACTCAATCTAAAGCGCAGGTATAGTAATAATCGATAAGAAATAAGCTCTATCGTTGTTTAGGGGTAATATATATTGTCCGATGTAAATATAAAAGTCTCTCGAGGTCACTGCAGTTCCACCAGCTGCCGTCTTTTGGATGTCGCGGTGGTGCGCTTTGTTGGAGAGAGAGAGATAGGGATAGAATGAAACAGTTACCCGGCGGGTTTTTTCCAACCTTTATGAGTTCGATCCGTCGGAGTCTCGTTGGGGAATGGCTGCTCACTTGTGGCCTCTCCCGTAGCTAAAGCCATTCTTCCGTGGTGAGGTCGACAATCCCAGGCAAGGAAAAGACGCACACGAACCCCCCCCACCGGCTGTCGCTATTAAACGCTGTCGCAGGATTTCTAGCGTGTCTTCTGGTGCGTCTGAGGGGCCGTCTTTACAACCCCTCTTTTATCTGAACTCACGGGGTCTCAGATGTCAATCAGGTTGTGATGATGCAATCTCTCTCTGTCTCTCCACTCACGTTGCCCTGAGGGTATACACGTAGTACAGTTCCCAATTCACAAAGGTGTCTCCACGAGACAATGACCACAGTCGCCAGCTTTTGCCTCGCCGTGAAACGAGGGACACCGCACGTATCTTCCTCTTCTCTTGGGTCATTGACCCCCCCCCCCCCTTCACTAGGGCTCTTGCGATTCTCACAAAGGAGGGGGCTGGGGTCATAACAGTCCAACTTGGGAATGTGTGTCAGCCAATCAGCATTGTGGGATGTGAGAGAAGATTCTAGAGAGCTGTGGGGAAGAGTTTTCTGAAGGACAGTAGTCTGGTCTGGGGTCTTCCAGTGGGAGCAGATGGAAAGATGCCACAGAATGCCGTTGAAAGGAGAGTCTCCATTGCAAGAAGTGCTTTGTGCAGATGAATGGCTCCAAGGAGGCAGGGCAATACTCCAGAGAGATAGTCTTGGGGAAGATTGGAAATGTGGTGGGTGCTCGCACACAGACCACGGGTCCAGTGCAGGAGTAAAGCGATACACCTCCGGCTACTCCGGAAATGAGCTCCAATGTTTATGTGCACATTTAGACTGGTTTATCTGTGATGGTCCATAAGGCCATAAGATATAGGAGCAGAATTGGGCCATTCAGCCCATCGAGTCTTCCCCATGGCTTCCCCATTCCATCATGGCTGATCCTGGATCTCACTCAACCCCATAAACCTGCCTTCTCGCCAGATCCTTTGATTCCCTGACTGATCAGGAAATGATCGACTTTGACCTTAAATATACACACAAGCTTGGCTTCCACTGCAGTCTGTGGCACAGCATTCCACAGATTCACTATTAACTGGCTAAAAAAATTCCTCTTTAATTCTGTTCTGAAAGGCAGTATCTAGTTCTGGATGCCCGCACCATAGGAAACATCCTGTCCCCATCCACCTTATCTAGTCCTTTCAACATTCGGTAGGTTTCAATGAGATCCCCCACATTCTTCTGAATTCCAGTGAGTACAGGCCTAAGCTGCCAAACACTCCTCATATGTGAACTCCTTCACTCCCGGAATCATTCTCATAAACCTCCTCTGGACTCTCTCCAATGACAACACATCCTTTCTGAAATATGGAGCCCAAAACTGTTGACAAAACTCCAAGTGTGTCCTGACTTGTGTCTTATAAATCCTCATCATTATCTCTTTGCTTTAATATTCCATTCCCCTTGAAACAAATGCCAACCTTGCACTTGCCTTCTTTGCCACAGACTCAACCTATAAATTAACCTTCTGGCCTCCCGCTCTTGCCCTCTGTCCCTCGATGGTGAGTGAAAAGATACCAGTCTGAGTGTTGGGTTAGAGTCTGCACTTCTAAGTGACTCTAGGTCCAGGTCTCTTTGGGAGCTTTGCTATTGCGTGCATGGTGGGGGTGTGGGAGGGGAGGGTCAGTGCTGGTGCAAGTGGCGGTGGGGGGGTGATGCATCTGCTGTGGCCTGAGTGCGGGAGGGGGCTTTGGGTTCTGATGCTTCCGTCACTCGTTCTTCGGGCTGTTTTGTTTTGTGGATGTCAGTGAAGAGGAAGACTTTCATGCTGTATACTGTACACATCCTCTGATATTAAACTGAACCACTGGAACCATCGTCAGGAGCTAGTTCGGCAAACAGCTTCTTTCCAACTGTGATAAGACTGCTGAACGGATCCTGACCCGGATCTGGGCCATACCTTCCAAATATCCGGACCTGACTTGCACTACCTTACTTTCCCTTTTCTATTTTCTAATTATGATTTATAATTTAAATTTTTATTATATTTACTTCGATTTGTACTCCAGAGAGCATGAAGCGCAGAATCAAATATCACTGTGATGATTGTACGCTCTAGTATCAATTGTTTGGTGACAATAAAGTAAAGTTAGTCAAGCCATCAGCCTCTGTGGAGAGAGAAGGGCTTAGTCAATGTAGGTTTTAGCGTGAAACATTGCCAATTCCTTCCCCCACCCCTGTTTGACCTGAAGAGCTCTTCCAGCGTCACCTCTCCCTGTCACCTTTCCAGTCGACCGGAAACGTGCACTTTGTTAGGGTTCTGCGATTCTCTGCTCAAGGAGGAAGGGACGGGTGTCCGCCCAGTAATCCCGATTTAATCCTAGCCTAATGACCAATTAACCTATCAACCAGCAAGTCCTTGGACTGTGCGAGGAAACCAGAGCATCGAGAGGGAAAAAATCTTCCAAAGGTTTAGGCTAATCGATATATTAAGAAAGACTGTCAAACAAAGTGCAAATAAAATATAAATAATACTGAGAACATGAGTCCTTGAAAGTAAGTGTATAGAATCAGTTCAGAGTTGAGGTGAGTGAAGTTATCGTTAGAGTTTGTGGCGAGTTCACTGAAAAGGTAATTTCTGTTATGGCAATTATTTCCTTTACCAGAAATGATGGAAAATGCTGTTTTTAATCCTCCCTGGCCCTGCAGGTGTGGCTGACTCATAATAACTTGCACTGGATGTAGTGACTCATCACCAAGATATTTTGTAGGAGTTCAAGCTGAAAAACAGTGTCTGATAAGATATTGGGAAACATGATCAAGAGATAGAACAGAAGATAAACCTGCAGATACTAGAAATCAGATTTTTAAGATAGAGGCTGAAAACACTCAGCAAGTCAAGCAGAAGGGCGGTAAATAATACGGGCCACAACCTGCCAGGATCCTGCACGACGGTCTGATTTCAGGTAAGGAAGGAGATTCTGTTACCAGCTGCTGCACACAAACCCACCTCTCCATCACGGGCACTGACGACAGGCTCAAATAGGCAGCATCCACCATGAAAGACCCTCACCATTCAGGACACGCCCTCTTCTCATCGCCACCATCAAGGAGGTGGTACAGGAGCCTGAAGACACACTCTCAGTTTCTTCCCCTCTGCCACCAGATGTCTGAATGGTGCACGAACCCTGCCACAGTATTTTTGCTCTCTTTACCCACTTGTCCTATGGGCTCTGTATCTAAGAAAGGACGTGCTGGCATTAGGGAAGTTATTGTAATTTTTATGTATGGCACTGTACTGCTGCCACGAGACAACACATTTCACAACACGTCAGTGATGTAAGACTTAGCCCTCCCTCACAATGAATCTCATTGCCCTATCCAATTACCAATTAATCTGCTCTACATCTTGTCTATGCAATCTGTTCTTAGAACTGATCCAATATTGCCCCCGCCACTGCCCCACCCACCACAGGCAAAAGGTCTGAAAGTGAACAATTGGGGGGGCTGCGGAGAACAGGATCAGTAGGGGCAGCAAGCCGAAAGTGAGCGACAGAACAGAAATAAAGACCAGCACTTCCTGAAAGTCCGTCTGTAACCTTCTTCCTTTCCTAAAGATGCTGACTCATAACTTGCATTTTATGTTTTCTCCACGTAACCTTCTATGCCCTTACTAATCAAGAACCGTTTAACCTCTGTTTGAAATATACCCGATGACTTGTCCTGCACAGCTGTCTGTGGCAATGAATTCCAGATTCATGGGTGTCATTATTCAAAAAGAGAAGCTAAACAGCACAGAAAGAGGCCCTGTAGCCCACCTTGCCGTAGTTGAGCATTTTTGCCCATTATATGAATCACATTAACCCAGATTAGGTCCACATTCCCTGACGCTAGGGGTTCACAAGCTGGGGTCCACAGACCTCTTGCCTAATGGTATTGGTCCAAGGCAACAAGAAAAGGTGGGAACCCCTGTTCTACACCTTTACAAGGAGTACTGCCGCAGGAAAGCAGCACCTATCTAGGGACCCCCACCATCCAGGCCTTCCTCTCGCTACCACCATCAGGCAGAGGTGTGGGAGCCTGAGGTCCAACAGCAGCAGGTTATCACCCTTCATCTGGCTCCTGAACCAGTGTGGATAATTTCACTCACCAGAAATCTAAAGGATATTGCCTTGGTCCGACAGGCATGCACGGGAGTAGATGTGAGTTTTCTGCTCGGGTGTTGTAAATGCAGGTGAGGTGTGTGGGATTGGCCTCCGGTGAAGGGGTTTGTTGTGTCCATTCTGGGACAGCTCACTCACCTTTGGTCCCCGTGGGACACCTGCAGCTCCAAGTAGCCGTTCGCACGTGACAGCGGCCGCATTCCGGTACTCCGCTTCGACAGTGGGCCTCATGCCCCAGTGAGATAGGGACATGCTCGTCCTCGCGTGGCGGATGAGATCCAACGGCCAAGAGAGGTGGTTCTCCAACACTTCGTAGACAGCAAAGGGCAGGACAAGGCACAGAAGTCATGGTCATCCACTCCAACCAAGGAAGACACCAGTTTGTGACGCTTGTTTGTAAAAGTGGACCTGGACTTCTGAGGTCAGGAGAGTGGAACTGCCCCAGTGCCATGACCTTTCACTTTAAAAACTTACTCAGCCGTGTTTCTTTGTGCGGTTGACTTAATGGCCGTCTTCTAATGCAGAATGGAAGAACTGTACAAATCCAATAGTCATCAGATATGACAGACATCCGATTTTATTGCATCTGTTATTTTATCTGATGTGGAAAACTGTTTAGTACAGAACAATTCAGTGTAAAGTCGAAGATGCTGGGATTTTGATATTGTCCCCGATCCCATGCAAAAGCAGAATTTGTACACGGTACACTCATCCACACAGCTCATCCGCTGTAGGGCCAGAGGGTTCCACCAGATGAGTCACAGAAAGGTACACCACAGAAACAAGCCCTTCGGCCCATCTAGTCTGTACTGATCCATTTAAACTGCTTACTCCCATCAACCTGTACTTGGACCATCGCCGTCCACATCCCCGTCATCCATCTACCTTTCCAAAATTCTCTTAATCGTTGAAGTCAAGCTCACATGCACCACTTGTGCTAGCAGATCATTCCACACTCTCATAACCCTGTGAAGTTTCCTCTCATGTTCACCTTAAACCTTTCCCCCTTAACCCATGACCTCTGGTTATAGTCCCACCCAACCTCAGTGGAAAAAAGCCTGCTTGTATTCACCCTACCCACACCCCTCATCATTTTGTATACCTCTATCTGGGGGCGGGGGCAGACTGCACAGCGAACTGGCAGGAAGAAGGGAAGACACGGACAACTGGATGGTCTGGGTCAGAGGTCGGCATGGTAGCTAGGGTAATGCTATTACAACTCCAGCTGTTAGACCGTAAGATCAAAGTTCAATTCCTGCTGCATGTAAGGAGTTTCCTCGTTCTTCCCGTAAACACGTGGTTTTCCTCCCATACCTCCAAAGATGTACCAGCTGGGATTAGTAAGTTGTGGGCATACAATGTTGGAGTCGGAAGCATAGCGGCACTTGTGGGCTGTCGCCAGCACAGTCCTCCGATTGTCGTGGCTGCTGGGGCAAATGGAACATTCCAACGTATGACCAAAAAAAAGCTAATCTTTATTCTTTCAACCTCACTCAGGCATAAGGCCGTAAGATGTAGGAGCAGAGTTAGGCCAGTCAGCCCATCGAGTTTTCTTCACCATTCAATCACCACTGATTTATGATCCCTCTCAACCCTATACTCCTGCCTTCTACCCATAACCTTTGACACCCTAAAACCCCACAAACCTCCGCTTTAAGTATACCCGGTGACTTGGCCTTCACAACGGAATCACTACCCTCTGGCTAAGGAAACTCCTCCTCATCTCTGTTCTAAAGGAACGTCTTTCTGAGGCTGTGCCCTCTGGTCCCAGATTCCCCCACTGTTGGAGAAATCCTCTCCACATCCATTCTATCTAGGCCTTTCAATATTCCGTAGATTTCAATGAGATCCCCCCCCCCCACACACACACACATTTTTCTAAACTCCATGAGTACAGGCGCAGAGCCATCCTAGACTCCACATATGTTAACCCTTTCATTTCTAAGATTATTCTCATGAACCTCCTCTGGACCCTTTCCATAGGCAGCACATCCTTTCTTAGATAAGGGGTTTTGAAGGCCAGAGCTTTCTGAGAAACATGTTTTGTCACTCTCCTTGTAATCATTTTAATCCCAGTTGTTCAGATGGCAAGAACGCGATGTGCTGACTCTGGACTTCCAGTTACAAGTACAACGCAGCTGACTTTACAGAACAAACCACTCCCTGAACCCACGTCTCTGAGAGATTCTCAGGAACATGATTTTTGTAGCCTGCCAAAGAACGTGGGCAAGAAATTATCGTGCGTTATTCTGGTCACCGACTTACAGGAAAGATATTAGTATGATTGAGAGGGACAGTAAAAAGTTACAATTGTGTTGCCGGGAGCTGAGGACGTGAATTATAGGGAAGATTGAATGGGTTAGGACTTCATCACCCAGAGTGCAGGAGAATGTGGGGAGATTTGACAGAGATACACAAAAGTACACCAATGCACCTGGACCAGATGTGGCTATCCAGTCTCCCAGATAAACACATCTGCACCAGGTGCACGGAGCTGCAGCTCTTCAGAAACATGTTGAGGAGTTGGACCTTCGACTCCTGAGGAGGTGACAGGTAGGAGCTACAGGGAGGTAGTCACCTCTAGGTTGCAGGCAGTAGTTACCCGGGTGAGTGTCATGTGAGAAAAGGGCGGCTCAGAGTACCCTGAGGCTGTTCCCTTCAGAAATAAGTATGCTGCTGTAGCGATGTGCTACACACAGCGCTGAAATAACGACACGCAGTCCGGAAGTCGTTTCGAGACTAGTTTATTCAAACTTCGCGGCACTAGCATTTAAATCCCTAGCGCCCGCCCTCTCCGGGCGGAAATGACGTCAGAGGTGTATTACCAAGGTCTCTCCCTGCGCACTGGCTATTTGTGAGCCGGTTTGCCTGCGCAGAAAGTGGGTCGCCACATAACCCCCCCCCCCCACAGAACCGGCGATACACCCCCCAATGTCCACAGTCTGGATCAGCATCTGTTTGGGAGGTCTGCCTCTGCGCCGCGGTGCCTGAACCTCGACCGGCTGCGCCAAGTCCACATGGGCTGGTTTGAGTCGGTCCACCGTGAAAACCTCCTCTTTCCCCCCAATGTCCAGAACGTACGTGGACCCATTGTTGTTGATCACCTTGAACGGCCCCTCGTACAGCCGCTGTAGCGGTGCCCGGTGTCCGCCCCTTCGTACAAACACAAACTTACAGTTCTGCAGGTCTTTGGGTACATGGGTCGGGGTCCGTCCGTGCTGTGAAGTTGGTACGGGGGCCAGGTTGCCGAGCCTATCGCGTAGCCTGTCCAGGACTGCTGCAGGTTCTTCCTCTTGCCCCCTTGGGGCTGGTATGAACTCCCCTGGGACGACCAGGGGTGAGCCGTACACCAACTCGGCCGATGAGGCGAGCAGATCCTCTTTGGGTGCCGTGTGAATTCCAAGCAGGACCCAGGGAAGCTCGTCCACCCAGTTAGGCCCTCTCAGGCGGGCCATGAGAGCCGACTTCAAGTGACGGTGGAAGCATTCCACCAGTCCATTCGACTGTGGGCGGTAGGCAGTAGTGTGGTGTAGCTGCGTTCCCAATAGACTGGCCACAGCCGACCACAGGCTGGAGGTGAACTGGGCGCCTCTGTCGGAGGTAATGTGGGCCAGTACCCCGAAGCGTGCTATCCAGGCTGCAATCAGGGCTCGGGCGCAGGAATCGGCAGATGTGTCGGTGAGCGGGACCGCCTCTGGCCACCTCGTGAACCGGTCTACCACCGTTAGGAGGTACCGCGCTCCTCGTGACACTGGTAGGGGGCCCACGATATCCACATGAATGTGGTCGAACCACCGGTGGGTGGGGTGGAACTGCTGCGGCGGGGCTTTAGTGTGCCACTGCACCTTGGCTGTTTGGCATTGCGCGCGCGTTCTGGCCCATTCACTGACCTGCTTGCGAAGTCCGTGCCACGCGAACTTGCTGGAGACCAGCCGGACAGTTGTCCTGATAGATGGGTGCACCAAACCGTGTATGGAGTTGAAAACTCGCTGCCTCCAGGCTGCCGGGACGATGGGGCAAGGTTGGCCAGTAGCCACGTCGCACAGGAGGGTCCTCTCACCTGGGCCTACGAGAAAGTCTTACAGCTGCAAACCCTAGACTGCGGCCCTGTAGCTGGGCATCTCGTCGTCTGCCTGCTGCACCTCTGCCAGTGCTGCGTAGTCCACCCCCAGGGACAGGGCCTGGACAGCTGGTCTGGAGAGTGCGTCCGCCACGACGTTGTCCTTTCCCGAGACATGCGAGATGTCCGTCGTGTACTCGGAGATGTAGGATAGATGTCGCTGCTGGCAAGCCGACCAGGGATCGGACACCTTCGTGAACGCGAAGGTCAACGGTTTGTGGTCTGTGAACGCGGTGAACGGCCTGTCTTCTAAGAAGTACCTGAAATGCCGGATTGCCAGATACAGTGCCAACAGCTCCCGGTCGAAAGCACTGTACTTGAGTTCGGGTGGTCGTAGGTGCTTGCTGAAGAACGCCAGGGGTTGCCAGCGCCCCTTGATGAGCTGCTCCAGCACCCCACCGACTGCTGTGTCGGATGCGTCCACCACGAGGGCGGTTGGAACGTCCGTTCTGGGGTGCACCAGCATTGCGACATCTGCCAAGGCTTCCTTGGCTTTAACAAAAGCGGCCACGGCCTCTTCGTCCCAAGTAATGTCCTTGCCTTTACCCGACATCAGGGTGTACAAAGGGCACATGATACGGGCTGCTGAGGGGAGGAAACGGTGGTAGAAGTTCACCATACCAACGAACTCCTGCAGGCCTTTGACCGTGTTGGGCCGGGCAAAGTGGCGGATTGCGTCTACCTTGGCGGGCAGAGGTGTTGCCCCGTCTTTGGTAATCCTGTGGCCCAGGAAGTCGATGGTATCGAGACCAAACTGGCATTTGGCCTGGTTGATCGTGAGGCCGAAAACACTCAGGTGGGAGTAGAGCTGGCGGAGGTGGGACAGATGCTCCTGGCGACTACTGCTGGCTATAAGGATGTCGTCCAAATAGATGAACACAAAGCCCAGGTCGCGTCCCACCGCATCCATTTGCTGCTGGAACGTCTGTGCGGCATTCTTCAGGCCGAACGGCATTCGGAGGAACTCTAACAGGCCGAACGGGGTGATGAGTGCTGTTTTGGGGATGTCTTCAGGGTGCACCGGGATTTGATGGTATCCCCAGACGAGGTCTACTTTGGAAAATATTCTTGCCCTGTGCAGGTTTGCTGCAAAATCCTGTATGTGCGGCACGGGGTAGCGGTCTGGAGTTGTAGCCTCGTTCAGTCTGCGGTAGTCGCCGCATGGTCTCCAACCCCCGGCTGCTTTGGGCACCCTGTGCAGGGGGGAGGCCCATGGGCTGTCAGACCTCCATACGATCCCCAATTCCTCCATCCTCTTGAACTCCTCCTTCGCCAGGCGGAGCTTTTCCGGGGGGAGCCTTCGTGCACAGGGGTGGAGGGGTGGTCCCTTGGCCAGGATATGGTGCTGAACCCCGTGTCTGGGCATGGCTGCCGTGAACTGCGGTGCCAGAATAGATGGGAAGTCCGCCAGGATTCTGGTGAATTCGTTGTCCGACAGCGTGATGGAGTCCAGGTGTGGGGCTGGCAACTGGGCTTCACCCAGGGAGAACGTCTGGAAAGTCTCGGCATGTACCAGTCTTTTCCCTTGCAAGTCGACCAGCAGGCTGTGAGCTCGCAAGAAGTCCGCCCCCAGGAGTGATTCGGCCACCGCGGCCAGTGTGAAGTCCCACGTGAACCGGCTGGCGCCAAACTGCAGCTGCACTGTGCGGGTGCCGTAGGTCCGTATCGTGCTGCCGTTTGCGGCTCTCAGGGTGGGTCCTGGCTTCCTGTTGCAGGTGTCGTACCCCGTCGGGGGCAAGATGCTGATCTCCGCTCCGGTGTCGACCAAGAAGCGGCGTCCCTACTGTTTGTCCCAGACGTACAAGAGGCTGTCCTGGTGGCCAGCCGCCATAGTCATTAGCGGCAGCTGGCCCTGGCCCTGGCCCTTGCAGGGCGGGCGACAACGGCGGGCTTCTGTGCCCCACCGCTGGTGGTAGAAACACCACTGTTCACTGGCCTCCTCACTCCTGCCTCTGTGTTGTGTGCGCCCCCCTGCCGGGCCTGGTCTGGTCCACTGTTGGGCGCGTGGCCTGGTAATCTGACCAACGGACACCACGCTCTCCCTCTTGGCTTTCCAGAGCACGTCTGCCCGGGCCGCCACCTTCCGGGGGTCGCTGAAATCTGCGTCAGCCAGCAGCAGATGTATGTCCTCGGGCAGTTGCTCTAGGAACGCTTGCTCGAACATGAGGCAGGGCTTGTGTCCATCAGCCAGGGCCAGCATCTCGTTCATCAATGCTGACGGCAGTCTGTCTCCCAAACCGTCCAGGTGAAGCAGGCGGGCACCCCGCTCACGCCGTGAGAGGCCAAAGGTCCCAATGAGCAGCACTTTGAATGCTTCATATTTGCCTTCTTCCGGGGGCGACTGTATGAAATCCGCAACCTGGGCGGCCGTCTCCTGGTCAAGGGCGCTCACCACGTGGTAGTAACGCGTGGAATCAGAGGATATCTGCCGAATCTGGAACCGGGCTTCTGCTTGGCTAAACCACACGCGTGGTCGCAGCGTCAAGAAAGTCGGAGTCGGTCATCTTTAGTCCAAATCCCGTTTGGACCGTCGGAGTCAGCAATGTAGCGATGTGCTACACACAGCGCTGAAATAATGACACGCAGTCGGTAAGTCGTTTGGAGACTACTTTATTCAAACTTCGCGGCGCTGGCATTTAATCCCTAGCGCCCGCCCTCTCCGGGTGGAAATGACATCAGAGGTGCATTACCAAAGTCTCTCTCCGTGTGCTGGCTATTTGTGAGCCGGGTCGCAGAAAGTGGGTCGCCACAATACTGTTATTACGGGTCTCTCCCCGTGCGCTGGCTATTTGTGAGCCGGGTCGCAGAAAGTGGGTCGCCACAATACTGTTATTACGGGTCTCTCTCCGTGTGCTGGCTATTTGTGAGCCGGGTCGCAGAAAGTGGGTCGCCACAATATTGTTATTACGGGTCTCTCCCCGTGTGCTGGCTATTTGTGAGCCGGGTCGCAGAAAGTGGGTCGCCACAATATTGTTATTACGGGTCTCTCCCCGTGCCGGTTCGCCTGCGCAGAAAGTGGGTCGCCACAATACTGTTATTACGGGTCTCTCCCCGTGTGCTGGCTATTTGTGAGCCGGGTCGCAGAAAGTGGGTCGCCACAATACTGTTATTACGGGTCTCTCCCCGTGCGCTGGCTATTTGTGAGCCGGGTCGCAGAAAGTGGGTCGCCACAATACTGTTATTACGGGTCTCTCCCCGTGTGCTGGCTATTTGTGAGCCGGGTCGCAGAAAGTGGGTCGCCACAATACTGTTATTACGGGTCTCTCCCCGTGTGCTGGCTATTTGTGAGCCGGGTCGCAGAAAGTGGGTCGCCACAATACTGTTATTACGGGTCTCTCTCCGTGTGCTGGCTATTTGTGAGCCGGGTCGCAGAAAGTGGGTCGCCACAATACTGTTATTACGGGTCTCTCCCCGTGTGCTGGCTATTTGTGAGCCGGGTCGCAGAAAGTGGGTCGCCACAATATTGTTATTACGGGTCTCTCCCCGTGTGCTGGCTATTTGTGAGCCGGGTCGCAGAAAGTGGGTCGCCACAATACTGTTATTACGGGTCTCTCCCCGTGCGCTGGCTATTTGTGAGCCGGGTCGCAGAAAGTGGGTCGCCACAATACTGTTATTACGGGTCTCTCCCCGTGTGCTGGCTATTTGTGAGCCGGGTCGCAGAAAGTGGGTCGCCACACTGCTTCGGATATCGTTGAGGGGATGACCACCCGGGTCTCTGGCGCTGGGGCTGAGAAGAGAAGTGGGGGAGGAGAGGACTATGTTCATGATGGGGGATCCATAGCTAGAGATGTAGACTTGAGATTCCGTGGACATGAAAGAGAATCTCGGATGGTATGTTACCTCCCAGTTGCCAGGGTCAGGGACGGCTTGGAAGGATGAGGAGGGGGAAGGGAGAGAGGGGAGAAAAAAGAAAGGAAGGGGAGGGGAAAAAGAGGAAGAGATGGGAAGAGGAAAGGAGATGGGGAAGGAGGGGTGAAACAGGGTTAAGGAGGGGGTAAAGCAAGAGGGGAGAATGGGTGGAAAGGAGAGAAGGAGAAAGGGAGAAGGGAAGAGAGGGAGGAGAAAGGGAGAAGGGAAGAGAGGGAGGAGAAAGGGAGTGAGGGGGTCAGGTTTGTTTGTCACTGTGTCTCTCATTCTCAGATCTGTATCTCCATGCCCCTTTGAGCTTCTCTGTCCCATACAGTCCCTACTTGGTCACTACAAATCCACGAGGGTTTTCTTCCTGAGGGAAGCATTCCCAACTCACCCAGCCCGCAGCACTGGGAACCGTATCCGTGTCCCGTCCCTCTGAGAAAAGGGGTCACCCTGCACGTTGGGCCTATTCCCCACGGTGTACAGACCATCGGCCTCCAGCATCTCTTCCAAAACAGAGGGCCGATTCTCACAATGTAGTGACAAACAGAACCAAACTGGTGACCTGATCTTGCACACTATCCCACGCCAACTACTCCCCGATCCACCACTCAACGAGCAGGTTGAGTGTCCTGACGGAGAGACAACCTGAGGGAACATCTGTCCACCCAAATACGGAAGTAAGAAGCAAACCCCTCACGCTGGTAACCGAGGTACCACAATCCCAAGGGTAACTCCACCGTGTCACAGAAACACAGGGTCATAGCACAAGAAGAGAACACTCAGTCCTCGATCCCTCAGCTGTTCCAGTGTCCAGTCCAACTCGTAACGTGAAGCGCTAGGACGGCAGAACTTTGAATTGATTCATTGATTGTGGGATCACTTATCTTTGTCTATTGCGTGCTGTTTAATACACCTGTAATCTTGTTAGCACCTTCAATAAATTGGTATCTTGTTTTTAGGTAAACTTGGCACTGTTTTGAATAAATACTCTGGCACTGAGTCTGGTGCTGTGGCTCAGAAGGGTGGGTGGGGGGGGGGAAGAGGACTGCGGTGGTGATGGGGATTCCTTGGTTTGAAAGGTAGATGTGAGATTCTGTGGACGTGAAAGAGACACCCGGATGGTACGTTGCCTCCCAGGTGCCAGGGTCAGGGGCATCTCGGATCGGGCCCATGACATTCTAAAGAGGGAGTGTTGGCATATATTGGCACCAAAGACAGACAGGAAAAACCAGGAGGTCCTGAAGACATTAAACCAGGAGCCCCGTAGTATTCAGTTTGGCTCGGTTCAGCATCGCGTTGCCAGCCCACGGCAGGCTGCAGGACAAAGCATTCTTCACCGAAGCATTCCACTTCACATCGATTACTCAGATCAAACCACTCAATGACAATGGAAGGTAGAAAACACATGTCAAAGAGGCAATAGTCACGGGGGTTTTCAATATGCAGGTATATTGGGAAAATCAGGTTGGTGCTGGATTGCAAGAGAATTTGTAGAATGCCTACGAGATGGCATTTCTGAGCAGCGTGTAGTCGAGCCCTCTGGGGAAAGGCTATTCTGGATCAGGTGCTGAGTGATGAACCAGATTAGAAAAGGGAGCTTAAGATAAAGGATCCCTTAGGATGCAGTGGCCATAATACGATAGGCTTCACCCTGCAATTTGAGAAGAATAATCCAAAGTTGGATTTATCAGCATTACAGTGGAATAAAGGGAATTAGAGGCACAAGAAAGAAACTGGCGGGCTCTAGCAGGGATGATGGCAGAGCAGCAATGGTTGGAATTTCTAGGAGAAACACAAAGTAGCATTTTAAAGGCAAGATAACAACTGTGGCTGACAATGGAAGTAAAAAACATGATAAAAGCAAAATTGAGCATTTAATAATGTGAAAATTACTGAGAATTTAGAGGATTGGGAAGATTTCATAAGCCAAAAGCCAACTTTAAAAAAAAGACATAAGGAGGGAAAAAGCTAGCCAATATCAACGAGGAAACCAAAAGTTACTTCAGATATATAAAGAGTAAAACAGATGAGAGTAGATATCAGACCACTGGAGAGGTAGTACAAGGAAATGGGCAGATGAACTGAACAAGACACCAACAGTATGCTGGAAGTTTAAGAGTACCAGGGGCAGAAGTGAGTGAAGTTGCCATTGCTAGGGAGAAGGTGAAGGGAAACTGAAAGGACTGAAGGTAGATAAGTCACCTGGACCAGACGAACTACACCCCAGGGTTCTGGAAGAGGTGGCTGAAGAGATTGGGGAGGCATTAGTAATGATCTTTAATGAATCACTGGATTCTAAAATGGTTCCAGAAGGCTGGAAAATTGTGAACGTCACCCCTCTCTTCAAGAAGGGAGAGAGGCAGAAGAAATGAAATTATAGGCCAGTTAGTCTGATGTCAGTGGTTGGGAAGATGTTGGAGTCAATTGTTAAGGAAATGATTTTGGGGCACCAAGGCACATGATAAAATAGGCCAAAGTCAGCATGGTCTCCTCAAGGGAAAATCTTGCCTGACAAACCTGTTGGAATCCTTTGAAGTAGTAACAAGCAGGATAGACAAAGGAGGATCAGTTTATGTTTTATACTTGGATTTTCTGAAGACCTTTGACAAAATGCCACAAGTGAGACTGCTTAACAAGATAAGAGCCCATGGTATTACAGGAAACATTCTAGCATGGATAAAGCATTGGCAGAATGGCAAGAGGCAAAGAGTGGGAATAAAGGGACCTTTTTCTGGTTGGCTGCCAATGACTAGTGGGTTCCACAGGAGTCAATATTGGGATTGCTTCTTTTTACGTTGCATGTCAATGATTGTCAGAATTCATTGCTTCGTGTTCAAGTTTACTGACAATTCGAAGATGGATAGAGGGGCAGGTTGTGTCGAGGAAACCGAGAGGCTGCAGGATTAATTAGACAGATTAGCAGAATGGGCAAGGAAGTGGCAGATGGAATATAATGCCTGGAAGTGTACTGTCATGCACTTTGGTAGAAGGAATAAAAGCATAGACTATTTTCTAAATAGAGAGAAAATTGAAAAATCCAAAGTGCAAAGGGAGTCTTGTGCAGGATTCCCTGAAGGTTAACTTGCAGGTTGAGTCTGTGGTAAGGAAGGAAAATACAATATTAGCATTTGTTTCAAGAAGACTGGAATATCAAAGCAAGGATGTAATGTTGAAGCTTTATAAAGCACTGGTGAGGCCTCACTTGGAGTATTGTGAGCAGTTTTAGGCCCCTTATCCAAGAAAGAATGTGCTGACATTGGAAAGGGATCAGAGGAGGCTCACAAGAATTATTCCAGGAGTGAAAGAGTTAATGCAATTTAGAAGAATGAGAGGGGATCTCATTGAAACCTATCAAATGTTGAAAAGCCTGGATAGAGTGGAGGTGGAGGGGATATTTCCTAGAGTGGGGGATTCTAGGATCAGAGAGCACAGCCTCAGAACAGAGGTATGTCCAGTTTCATATGAGCCTAATTCTGCTCATATGAAATAAATAATGATGAGGGGTATAGATGGAGTAAATGCAAGCAGGCTTCTTACACTGAAGTTGGGTGAGACTATGTCTAGAGGTCATAGGTTAAGGGTGGAAGGGGAAATATTAAGTGGGAACCTGAGGGGAACCTATTCACTCAGGGGGTGGTGAGAGTGTGGAACAAGCTGCCAGAGGAAGCGGCTGATTGCAACATTTACAAGAAATGCTGGAGAAGTGTGCGGATGTGAGGGATATGGTCAGGGTGAGGGTGGATGGGACTAGACAGAAGGACAGTTTGGCAGGAACTAGATGGGCCAAATGGCCTGGCTCTGACCTATACCACTGTAGAACTGTTGCAGTAGAGGAATGAAACATATACCTATCAAAATGTTTGACTGTCAGAAAAACAATGAAAAGTAACAAAAAGTGTATCTGTCAGAAAACACCAAAAATATAAATATCAGAAAAACACTGCAAGCAGATATTGACTGATGGTGGAGCTGATAAAATGTGGAAAAGCAGAACCTGAACAACATTCAAAGTTTTACGGTTCAAGAACTGGAATCGCAGGGTAAACGAGGAACTGTGAGAGAGGAAGCTCTGTGGGTCAGAATAAAGTGTTTTTTTTACATATAATTCAGAAATATATAACACCTTAAGTAATTAGTGGAATAGTAACTATACAGTTGCTGAAACATTACATCTTGATAAGAAATTATGAAACCCATATTCTCAATAAATCTGTGTAACAATGAAATAAGACACTAACAAAATGGACAAAATTGGAAAAAAAAGCTTGTTTATTTGGCAATCTTATCACTCAACTTTAATTTACATTGTTGTGGACACAATACCCTGGCTTAGACAGAGAACGCAAATCTTGGCGAAGAACCTAAGCACTTAATTTTGATAAGAAGCACTTTGGTGTGGACGTTATACCCTGGTTTTGACAAAGAGAGCACGGGTCTTTTAAAAAAATTATTGTTTTAACATTCTTAGTTTCTGGGAGGTTTCTGATGAACCCGGCAGAAAGGATCTCCTGAGGAACTGCAAAGAGAGACACCCCCCCACCCACCCTATGCCCTTTCACCTGACACTCTAGGTGGCCAGCTCCTGAGTTCTAAGGCACGACAACTGGTGAGAGAAACCAGACAGCGAGAACCACAACAGCAAAGGTCTAAATGAACCTTCACAGTGGTTTACCTTGCAGCTTCCTGATATGGCTTTAGAAAACCTGGTGGATGGAAATAGCAAACGGAAAAAAATCTGGTAATAATTTTTAAAGTCCGTCCAACAGTATTAAATTCCATTTGCCCAAGTTATTTTCCTGAGTGTCAGTCAAGAGTTGGTTAGCAGCAAACAGGCCAATGGCATCAGTTAGAATTTTAGCCCAGATGTCGTGGCTAAAAGGGCAGGCTGTGCGTCTGGGGTAGGGTTCAGGCTTCTTTGAGTTTCAGTCACATACACAGGACTGCCTTTGTCTCTCAGGAACACTGGAAGCTCTCGGACAATAATTAGGGTGAGATTTCAGCCCATGGGGAAGGTTGGAGAAGGGAAAATGCTCAGTATCTCTGCTCCCACAGAGGCCTGGCAGCCATCATCACACGCATAGGCCGCAGCTCAGCTGTCATTAGTTAGCGGCAGTGGTAGGTTCACCCCTCTGCATGATTGCCCCAAGGAATGAGAGTTCTGCCATCAGAAAACCTCATGGACTGCCGGAGAGGGCTTCGTCACTCGTCTGGGTAATGGATCCCGCCAGAGAGAGAGAGAGAGACACACACACCTTCCAACAGCCAACGTTCGACAGTGAAAGCTACCACATTCAGTCTCCTCCCTTTCCAACAAGCAGAGAGTTTTGACAGCAGAAATCAGCAGGGCAGACGGGCCAGCCCGAACCCCCACCCACAACCCTGATTGTGACTTGCAATCCCAACCATCCCACCCAGCTAACTCGAGCACAGACCAGGAACCTGTGGGTTTGCCTGGGTTAGGCAGCAAAGTCAGCAAGAATTTATTACCTTCAACCAGATTAGATGTCAGGCTAATTCTCCACAGGTCACATTTCACTCTGCTTTGAATACAGATTCATTTTGCACACAACGTCTTTTCACCATCTTCCATTCACAACACATTGCTACCATCTATAATTGTGTTTACATTCCAGAAGTTTCCATCAGTCAATTTTAAATTCAGGGAATTGATTGCTCAGCCTGCTTTCACTGAGAATCCATTCAGAAGTTTCCACGCTGGACTCGTGGGCTGTCACCGTGGTACACTCACTCTGATTTCCGTGCAAGTGGACCAGAGGATGGTTTCGTCGTCACCAGCAGCACGTCAGGCAATCTGCACCTCAGTGGCAGCAGCATCGCCAGGCTCCTTCAGGGGACGCTGGTCCGGTTTGAGCGCCTCGAAGACTGCCACAGGCTTGCACTCCTCCTCAGCTTCGGGCGGGCTGGCAGGGGGCAGGGAGGAGCAGGACAGGGCAGAGGGGAGGCCAAAGAGGACGAGGCTGGCCACCAGGAGGAAGATGCCAGCCACCACAAACGAGGCGATGTAATTGCCCGTCGCGTCGCGGATCCAGCCTGCGAGGAAGGGGAACAGAAATTTTAAGTCAAAGTTTGGGCAGCCCAGTAGAGTAACAGTTAGCAAAACACCTTTTTGTACAATTTGTATTCTATAATTTTTTTTGTGCGTGGTTGTATTTTACTGATACCCTGTACATGCTTGCTATCATGTATGTGGGAGAACGAGGCCTCGAGCTGCGGGGTTGCCTGTTAACAGCTGCCAGGAGGGAGGCGCCACTGGGGGCAGTGTGGCTGGAGTCGGTGCTGCTCCCCCAGCCCACCCCTGCTATTCGCCTAGCAGAAGCCAAGCTGTACCGTGCTCGACTGCGGCATACATAGCTGGTCTATTTCTTTTCCGCGGCTGTATCTTACTCAAATGTTTATCTGCTTGCTACCCTGTGTGTGCTATGTGCTTTGTGCTGTGTGTGATTGTTGGTATTACGTTTTGCATCTTAGCCCCAAGAATAACGCTCTCCTGTTTGGCTGCATTCATGGGTATTCCTATATGTTTGACTGTCAATTAATCTGGAATTGAATTCTTTTGCACATCGGTTGTTTGACAGTATTTATTTATGCATAGTTTTTCATAAATTCTGTTGCATTTATTTATTTGCCTTTAAATGCCTGTAAGGGAATAAATCTCGAGGTTTGGAGATGGTAACATGATAATAAATGTAGCTTGGCTTTACAACGCTAAAGACCGCTGTCGGTAAGGAGGCTGTGTGTTTTCCCTGTGACAGTCTGACTTGTTACCAGGTGCTCCGGTTTAGAGTTAGGTTTGGAGTCAGTGAGTTGTGGGCGCCGGGCGCGTGGCAGAACTTGCGGGCTGCCCCCAGCACATCCTCACACTGTGTTGGTCATTGGCGCAATTCTATTTAGCAATGCACCACCAGACTGGCCAAAGCCTGGCAGGGCAGTGGCTCCAAATCAGAGCCCTCAGCAGCACATTAAACCGAGGACCACGACTCCAGGGGAAGGGAAGGACCATCAGTACAACTGAAGGGAGGGTCAAAGTTCCCTCCAGTGCTCTGGGCCTTTGTTCATCAGTCGGCAACATCAGATAGCCCGCTCTCTACACCCCCCACCCCGAGGGCATCACATCTAAAAACTATGTCCGCGACTCCACTGCCCCGAATACTGCAGACTGCAAAAACTCATTTCAGGGAGGTAGCACCATCAATTTGCAGGAGACTCCCGGGAGAGGTGGGACGTCTGCAGTGGAGTGGCTCCTTAGCAGCTAGCCAGCTAGTTCAAATAACATTAGCTATGTTAATGAACGAATGACACCCGTTAAACTCACCTCAACATGTCTTTTACATTTTAACCCACCATGGGCAATAGCAAACAGCAACACTGTCATTATTTTTGACCCCTATTAGGCAGGAGGACACTTTAGTGTAGTCTGGGGTGAAGTAGGTTTTCTATTTTCTTTTTTTGGAGATCTCTCTCTCTCTGTCTGCCTCTCACTCGCTCTCGATTTCTGGGATATTGTATATAACTTGCGGGCGTCAGGGGTTAGGGTTAGGGTTATATCAATAACCCTAACTGCTATCAATATGTGGGAGACTCCCGGAACTTCCAGGAGAGGTGGGATGTCTGAGACTCCAACTCGTGTTCAAGATAGGCCTGAATTCTCACTCGGACAGGGTGGGATCAGGAGCGGACAATAACTGGATACCTCTGCGGGCCCCTATGAACACCATCCCACTCCCCACTGTAAATACCGACACACTCCCTGGGATCCTCTTGTAAATACTGACTAACTGCCCGGGACCCCACCCTGTAAATATCAGTGCACTCCCTGGGACCCCCTCCCCTATAAATGCCGACACAGTCCCCGAGGCCCCTGTAAGTATACACTCCCCAGGGACCCATTGTTAATACTGACACATCCCATAAAGTGTCAGCATGTTTCTGGTGATGTATGTTCATCAAAATACAGTGAAATGGGTTATTTTGTGTCAACAACGAACACAGTCACTATGGTGACTATGGTGACACAGTGGTGTCAAGAAAACAACCTCTCCCTCAACGTTGCAGAAACAAAGGAGCTGGTTGTGGACTACAGGAGGAATGGAGACTGGCTAATCCCGATTGACATCAATGGATCTGGGGTTGAGAGGGTGAACAGCTTTAAATTCCTCAGCATACACATCATCGAGGATCTCACGTGGTTTGTACCCACAATGCCTCTTCCACCTCAGATGGTTGAAGAAGTTTGGTATGGGCTCCCAAATCCTAAGACCTTTCTACAAGGGCACAATTGAGAGCATCCTGACTGGCTGTGTCACTGCCCAGTATGGGAACTGTACTTCCCTCAATCACAGGACTCTGCAGAGAGTGGTGTGGACAGCCCAGCACATCTGTAGTTGTGAACTTCCCATGATTCAGGACATTTACAAAGATGGGTGCGTAAAAAGGGCCCGAAGGATCATTGGGGACCCGAGTCACCCCAACCACAAACTGTTCCAGGTGCTACTATCCGGGGAAACGGTACCGCAGCATAAAAGCCAGGACCAACAGGCTCTGGGACAGCTTCTTCCACCAGGCCATCAGACTGATTAATTCCTGCTGATACAACTGTACTTCTGTGTTATATTGACTGTCCTGTTGTACATAATATTTATTACAAATGACTATAAATTGCACATTTCGACAGAAACGTAACGTAAAGATTTTTACTCCTCATTGCTGGTAATAAGGTCAATGCTATCCAGTCTGAGGTTGTGCTGGGGGCAGCTGACAAGTGTCACCTTTCTTCTGCACCAACGTAGCGTGCCCACAACTTACTAACCCTAGCCTGTACGTCTGCGATGTGGGAGGAAACCAGAGCACCCAGAGGAAACCCACGTGGTAACAGGGAGAACGTACAAACTCCTTACAGACAGTGGGGGGAATTGAACCCAGACTAGGGGCACGGTAAATCATTGCGCTAATCACTAGGCGACTGTGACAGCTGGTTTAACCGATTCCTGAGAAGAATGTAGAACACTGGGCCTGTGGTCACTGGGGTTTAATCATTAAATATTTTCTGATTGTCTTAGTAAGGTAGATGGCAGGAGGCTCATTCCTCAGACCCAACGATTTGGAAAAGGGTCCCAACACAGGCCAGGCACCGATTTCCAGGAGGTTGCAACTCTGCAGACCAAATCCGATCATCGGAGACTACTAGAGGTCATGAGTTAAGGGTAAACAATGAAAAGTTTAAGGGGAAAATGAGAAGAAATTTCCTCACTCAGACGGTGGTGTGAGTGCGGAACAAGCTGCCAGTGCAAGTGGTTCACACAAACTCGATTTCAACGTTAAAGTGAAGTGTGGATAGGTACATGGATGGTAGGGGACGGTCCAAATGCAGGTCAATGGGAATGGGCAGTTCTAAATGGTTCGGCACAGACTAAATTTTTTTCTGCAACTCAGTGAGGGAAACTACCAGGAATCTGTTTCACATGGCTGGAAACTCTTGCTCCCGATGCCAGGGGTCAGCTGTGGGACAGGCTGGAGGAGATTCCCTCTGCAAGTTGTGAACATAGAACAGTACAGGCCCTAGGACCCACAATGTTTAACCTACTCCAAGAACAATCTAACCTTTCCCTCCATATTCCCATTTACAGCACATCCTCTCTACCTTCACCAATTTCTTGTTGGCACTTCCTCAAAGAATTCAATCACATCCTACCCCTCTCAAAGCCATGCCGACTATCCCCCATTAGACTATGCTCCTCCAAATGCTTGTAAATCCTGTCCAATAGTTTTCCCACCACTGACATAAGACTGATCAGCCCTTCCAAGTTTTAGGTTACAAAGCCTCAGTGGCTGGGGCATGCAGATTATCAGGCGCTGAGTGAATCTGCAACTCGTTCCACACTCTCACCACCCCCTGACAGACAGACAGA
Organism: Hemitrygon akajei; assembly: GCF_048418815.1. NCBI lineage: Eukaryota > Metazoa > Chordata > Chondrichthyes > Myliobatiformes > Dasyatidae > Hemitrygon > Hemitrygon akajei. The sequence goes on along the minus strand of NC_133129.1, from coordinate 100,405,695 downwards.
CATACTTTATTGATCCCGAGGGAAATTGGGTTTCATTACAGTCGCAGCAGCCAAGAATAGTGTAGAAATATAGCAATATAAAACCATAAATAATTAAATAATAATAAGTAAATTATTCCAAGTGGAAATAAGTCCAGGACCAGCCTATTGGCTCAGGGTGTCTGACACTCCGAGGGAGGAGTTGTAAAGTTTGATGGCCACAGGTAGGAATGACTTCCTATGACACTCAGTGTTACATCTCGGTGGAATGAGTCTCTGGCTGAATGTACTCCTGTGCCTAACCAGTACATTATGGAGTGGATGAGAGACATTGTCCAGGATCGCATGCAACTTGGACAGCATCCTCTTTTCAGACACCACCGTCAGAGAGTCCAGTTCCACCCCCACAACATGACTAGCCTTACGAATGAGTTTGTTGATTCTGTTGGTGTCTGCTACCCTCAGCCTGCTGCCCCAGCACACAACAGCAAATTTCCTCTCGTGTTCCCGTGAAACTTTTAACTCATGGGTAAGGTGGAGGATCAGACCAACAGGGCCAGTCAAGAGCGAGAGGCTGAACTGCTGAGGTCTTGAGCACAGTTTGCTGAAACCCTGCTGGGTCAGGAGGGCGTCAAAGGGAACGTGTTGGTAAGGTCGGGTGCAAACCTATGTCATAGAGCAAATCCAGATGAAATTGGACTGAAGTCGCCCATAGGGCCTCTTGTTTGGGGTATACCAGTTGATGTATGAAAATGTAGGTCGGGGGGGAGCAGTGGTGTTCTGGGACCCTTGCTCTTTGTGAGTTTTATCAATGACTTAGATAAGGAATTGGAATTAGTAAGTTTGTAGGTATCATGAAGTTGGTGGTGCTGTGGATAGTGAAGGTTACAACGAGACGTTGATAGGATGCAGAGCAGGCTGAGAACTGGCAGATGGAGTCAATGCAAAAAACCGTGAAGTGATTCACTTCAGAAGGTCAGGCTGGAAGGCAGAGCACGAGGAACACTAAAGTTAGTGGTGCTGTGGACTGCGAGGATTGTCAAAGAATACAGTTACAGATAGGGGCAGAGAAATGGCGGATAAAGTTTAACTCGAGCAAATGATAAGAGGAATTTCTTTAACCAGAGGGCAGTGAACCTGTGGAATTCATAGCCACAGATGGCTGTGTGAGACAAATCATTGGGTATGTTTTAAACAGACACTAAGTTGATGGAAGAAAAAAATGGGGGGTCAACAGTGCATGGGATTCATGAGTTACATCAAGGGATGTGCAGAAAAAAGTTTTGGAGAGATTATTAGACCTTCTCAGATGGAAGACCATGATTGCCCACATCATCGGACATGACACACAACGAGGGTGACAAAGACTTCTATCTCAAGATAGATACTTGATTAGTAAGGGTATCAAAGGTTACGGGGAAGATGGCAAGAGAATTGGGGTGGGGATTGTGAGGAAAAATAACTCAGCCATGATTGAATGGTGGAGCAGTCTTGATGCACCAAATGGCCGGACGCTGTTCCTGTACCTTGTGCTCTAGGTGTGAGGTGCTGGCTTTTGAGAAGTGAATAGGGAGAAAGTATACAGTGCAGGACTGTTGGGTGCATTGATGTACAGAGAGCTCTTGGGGTCCAAGTTCATAGCTCCCCAAATGTGATCACTCTAAGTGGATAGAGTGGTCAAGAATGCGTATGGTATACTTGCTGTCATTGGTCAGGGCTCCGTGGTATACTTGCTGTCATTGGTCAGGGCTCCGTGGTATGCTTGCTGTCATTGGTCAGGGCTCCGTGGTATGCTTGCTGTCATTGGTCAGGGCTCCGTGGTATACTTGCTGTCATTGGTCAGGGCTCCGTGGTATACTTGCTGTCATTGGTCAGGGCTCCGTGGTATGCTTGCTATCATTGGTCAGGGCTCCGTGGTATACTTGCTGTCATTGGTCAGGGCTCTGAGTACAAGGGTTCGGAATTTAAATGGCAGCTACGCTGACTGGCTCCATTGCGGCCTAATATGGGAACACCAATGCCTTTGAATGGAAAATCCTACAAAACCTAGTGAATTCAGCCCAGTAGACCACAGGTAAAGGCCTCCGAACCATTGAGCACATCTATACGAAACAGGCAGCATCCGTCATTAAAGATCCTCCCCACCCAGGCCATGCTGCCACCGGTTACTCCCCTCAACCATCAGGCTCTTGAACATAAGTGGATAATCACACTCATCCATTGAGATGTTCCATCAACCAATGATCTCATTTCATGTTCTCATTACTTATTGCTATTTATTTACATTTGCTTTGCATTTTGTTGTCTTCTGCACTCTGGTTGATCTTTCATTGATCCTGTTATAGTCACTATTCTATAGATTTGCTGAGTATGCCCGCAGGTAAAGGAATCTCAGGGTTGAATGTGGTGTAGCTCTGGTAATACATTTACTCTGGCCAGGCCACACTGTGTGCGATTCTGGAAGGAAGGACGGTGAGGCCTTGGAAGAGGTTTACCGGGATGCTGCCTGGGTTGGAGGGCCTGTGCAATTACAAGAGGTTGGACAGACTTGGGTTTTCTTTTCTGGAGCAGCAGAGACTGAGGGGAAACTTAAATGATTACGCGAGGCAGAGATAGGGTCAACAGTCAGAAACCTTTCGCCAAGGATTTAAGGTGAGAGGGAGTGTGGAGGTAAGATTCACTGTGGGTACCTGGAAGCAGATACGATAGGGGAATTTAAGACGCTGTTGGACTCCTCTCTCTGCGGTGCTGAGGCTGTGACACTGTTCTGACTGTTATGCGCTTTGTGGCGATTTTCCCCACTGTGTGATGAACTGGGACTGAAGCTTCGGGCCAACTCTGGCCGCTCCGGGTCAATGGACTCAACTTGGTTCTGATCTGAAGGCTGTTGCTTGCTTTATTATTTGCATGAGTGCTGTTCCCCCCCCCCCCCCCCTCTCTCTGTATTGGGTGTTGGGTTCTTTCGGGCTTCTCGCTTTCTGGCTGCCTGTAAGCAAACAAATCTCAAAGTTGTATAATCTATCCGTTCTTTGATAATAAATGTACTTTGAACTGGACCCATGGAGGTACAGGGAATATGGATCATGCGAAGAAAGAGATTGAGTTTAATTTGTCCTCATGTACAACATGGACTATGGGCTGAAGGGCCTGTTATTGTGCTGACTGATCTATATCACAAGTATCCATGAAGGGATCAGAATGAATGGTTGAATTTCTACAGCTAGGGCAGGGAGACCATTCAGCCCCACATTCCCAGACCGTGCTAGCACAACCAGCAGCCCAGGTTCAATTCCTGCCACTGTCTGTAAAGAGTTTGTACGTTCTCCCCAGTGACTGCGTGAGATTCCTCCCACAGTCCAAAGACATACAGGTTAGAGATAGTAAGCTTTGGGTGTGTGATGTTGGTGCTTCAGGGAGAAGGTTAAAAAGAACTATCCTAAGAAGGAAAGGGTTATTGAACGAGGAGTGTTTGATGACCCTGGGATTGCACTCACTGGGTTTAGAAGAATGAGGGGGATCGCACTGAAACCTATCAAATATTGAAGGGCCTAGACACTGAGAGGTGTATTTAAAGCAAAGCTTGATGGGTTCTTCATTAGTAAGGACATCAAAGGTCACGGAGAGAAGGCAGGCAAATGGGATTGAGAGGGTTAATAAATCGGCCATGATCGAATGAGAAGACTGGATGGGCCAAAGGGCCTAACTCTGCTCCTACGTCTAAAGGTGCCAAAAGGTCACTGAAACTTGCGGGCTGCCTCCCCACAGCCTTGGACCGTGTTGGTCAATGAAGCAAGCTTCGATGTATGTGTGAATAAGCTAATCACCGAGAATTGTCCACTGGCTATTTTGTACCTGAGGTCCCTTTTGCCCAATCAAGCCCTCCCCTCCCTGACCCAGAGTCATTACCTGATATGGGGGCTCCCAGCAGTCCCCCCACGCTCTCCAGCATCTGCAGCAGCCCCAGCGCTCCGTAGATCCTGCCGATCCCGACGATCTCGGGCAGCAGGGAGAACACCACGGGCGTCAGGGCCCCCGAGAAGAACCCATAGGCAATACCGATCAGCATCAACAGGTAGTAGGTGCGACCAAAGGGGAGGATAATCAGGCTGACGCCCGTCAGCGAAGTCCACAGGGCCAGGTTATGGACCAGGCGCATGCAGCGGCGGTCGGCGAACCAGCCGCTGAAGAGGCGGCCAACCAGGTCAGAGACGGCGGTGGCAGACATCAGGAACGCGGCCTGGTACTCGTCGAAGCCAATCGAGCGCGTGTGGGCCACCAGGTGGATGTAAGGCACGAAGTAGCCGGTGTTGATGAGAGTGATAACCAGCGTGAAGGTGAGGAAGGGCACATGCTGGAGGAGGGTGAGGTCCAGCAGGTCAGAGATCATCCGGCAGAAGGCGGGGCAACTGGCACTGGCACTGGCTTTTGGCCTCTGCGACAACACCAGGTCCTCCTTCAGGGTGAGGGGCCTGATGAGCGCCCCGCACGCCAGCAGGTTGAGCATCATTCCAGCGATGATCAGCAGCGCCCCCTGCCAGCTGTACACATCCAGCAGGTACTGGAAGAGCGGGGAGAAGACAAAGGAGGAAATCCCCACACCGGTGAAGGCCAGTCCCATTGCCAGAGTCCGCCGCCTGGTGAAGTAGCGGCTGATCGCTGCGATGGAAGGGGTGAAGACTAAAGCCCATCCGAATCCTGCCACACAATGGGAGACGGCATGTTAACCCACGGGCAAAACACAGTGCGGAGCCAACTCTAAAACTGGAAGGGTACAGGGCAGATCTTCCTGGATTAGACAACATGTCTTATGAGGAAAGACTGAGTGAGCTGGGGCTTTTCTCTTTGGAGAGGAGGAGGACGAGAACTTGATAGAGGTGTACAAGATAAGAGGCATCCATAGAGTGGGCAGCCAGAGACTTTTTTTCCAGGGCAGAAATGGTGAATAGAAGGGGATATAATTTTAAAGTGATTGGTGGAAAGCATAGGTCGGGGGGGTGGGAATGTCAGAGGTAGTTTTTTTTTAACACTGAGAATGGTGATACGCATTGCCGGGGGTGGAGGTAGAAGCAGATACATGAGGATTTTTTCGGAGGCTACGTGGGAGGGAAGGGTTAGACGATTGTTGAGTAGGTTAAGGTATCAGCGCAACACTGGGTGCTGAAGGGCCTTTACTGGTGCATGTTAAAACCCACTGGAGTTGGTGAGGAAGGGTGCAGCAGGCAGGAAGGAGAGAGATGGCAGCCCACTGCGGTTCTGTGGGTGACACATGAATTTGAATGATGTGAGAAGCTGGGAGGTAATAAGTGGTCTACAGTCCTCTCCTGGCATATTTCTGATTCAGGATCTCAATCCAAACCTCAACTGTTCATTCCCTCTACAGACGCTGCCTGACCTGCTGAGTTCCTCCAGCATTGTGTGTGTGTGTTGCTCTGGATTTCCAGCATCCACAGAGTCCCGTGCCCATCAAAATTCTCCTTTCATCCCTTCATCTCGTCCACTGAACACTACCCAGTGTCCCACATCACCTCCTTTCATAACCTCCACCCCCTTCTCCCCTCACCTATCACCAAGCAAGCTATTCTGACTTCTGCATCCTTCCTCTCCAGTCCTGATGAAGGGCCTCAGCCCAAAGTGTTGACCGTTCCTTCCTCTCCGTAGATTTGCTGGACCTGCTGAGTCCCTCTAGCATTCTGTGTGTGTTACTATACAATCACTATCTCTTGGCTCTTTCTGGGAGTCTGCAGCACAGATTAGCCAATGCTTTCCACAATTACAACAACATTAAAGGTTTAAAGTCAGCAGTATGAAGATTAGGGATCAAGAGGAAGTATGAGAAGACACGGCTAGGGTAAGAAGTGGATCCTATAAAGGTCAAAGTGAATCTGAGGAGTTCATCACCACTGTCAGCTGTAGAGGCCAAGTCACTGAGTACACTTACAGCAGAGTTGATAAGTTCCTGAATAGTGCGGGTACCACAGGTTACGGAGGGAAGGCAAGGGAAAGGGTGGGAATAACTTGGACTTGATTAACATTGGTCAGAGCACAGTTGGAGAATTGTGAGCAGTTTCGGGCCCCGTCTCTACCAAAGGAGGTGCAAAGTTCTCCTTGCCTTCACCAGCCTGCAGGTTACCCTCAGGCAAGGTGTAGCACCCGCTTAGCCCACTCGATCAGGGTCACATGAAGCCATGGGAGCAGGTGGTGGATGAGCAGCTAGTACAGATCACAAGCCCCGGTTATGCGACCACTGACGCCAAGCAGATTAATGGCTGAGGTCACACATCTAGTAAAGACACTGCCCAGAAGGCAGCAATGACAAACCACCTCTGTAGAAATAGAAGTGGATCGACCACGATCACCCACGTCATACAACACGGCAGATAAAGAACAAGTGAATCTAAGGAAGGATGTGCTGGCATTGGAGAGGGTCAAGAGCAGGTTTACGAGAATTATCCTGGAAATGATAGGGTTAACCTACAAGGAGCGTTTGGTGGCTCTGGACCAGGAATATTGACACCCAGGAACTTGAAATTGCTCACTCTTTCCACTTCCTCATGAGGACTACTGTGTGCTCCCGCATCTCACCCTTTCTGAAGTCCAAAGGTTACAGGGAGAAGGTGTGAGAATGGCATTGAGAGGGTTAATAAATCAGCAATGATGGAACAGCAGAGCAAGCTCGATGGGCTGAATGGCCTAATTCTGCTCCAATGCCTTACCACCTCACTATTCCCCTTTCACACTAGTTGTTTCTTATTGAAGCTTATAACAACTTTTCTTTCATGTCTTGCACTGGACTGCTGCTGCAAAACAACAAATTTAACACAAAGGGCAGTGTTAATAAACCTGATTCTGAATTCTGAAATAATAAGCCGGTCTACAAAACTAAAGGGCTTGGGATTAAAATTGACAATTTTACATAAGACGGGGCAGTAGTGAGGCTGTTTTCACAATGTTACATGTTTTTCAAAATTTTGTTTTAATCGAGATAACAGCGCGAAACAGGCTCTTCCAGCCTTCGAGCTACGCGGCCCAATTCAATCCTAGCCTAATCAGGGGGCAATTTGCAATAACTAACCGCTACGTCTTTGGACTGTGGGAGGAAACCGCAACACCAGGAGGAAAGCCGCGCAGTTACGGGCAGAACATACAATCTCCTTACAGGCAGTGGTGGGAGTTGAACCCGAGTCTGAGTATTCGCCACGGAAAAGGATCTTCATGATTGTAGCGATGACTTGCAGCAGACTGAAAAGCTTGAGTAGATAGACATTAAGAAATTAAGAAAACCAAAGGAGTTGAATGACTTCAGACCTGTTGCCTTGACGTCGCACGTGATGAAGACCATGGAGCGGCTGATAATACAGAATCTGAGGCCACAAACCAGGCACGCCCGGGATCCTCTTCAGTTTGCGTATAAGGAGAAGGTGGGAGTGGAGGATGCTATCACGTATTTGCTGCACAAATCACTCTCTCACCTAGATGGGGTCAGTGGTGCTGTGAGGATTACATTCCTGGACTTCTCTAGTGCCTTTAACACCATCCAGCCCAAGATCTTAAGGCACAAACTAACGGAGATGGGAGTAGACTCTCACATGGTGGATTGGATAGTGGACTACTTGACAGATAGACCTCAGTATGTGCGGTTGGGAGACTGTAGGTCTGACACGGTGGTCAGCAGCACAGGAGCGCCACAGGGGACCGTGCTCTCTCCGGTCCTGTTCACCCTGTACACATCAAACTTCCAATATAACTCGGAGTCCTGCCATGTGCAGAAGTTCACTGATGACACGGCCATAGTGGGGTGTGTCAGGAATGGACAGGAGGAGGAGTATAGGAAACTGATACAGGACTTTGTGATATGGTGCAACTCAAACTACCTGTGTCTCAATATCACCAAGACCAAGGAGATGGTGGTGGACTTTAGGAGATCTAGGCCTCATATGGAGCCAGTGATCATTAATGGAGAATGTGTGGAGCAGGTTAAGACCTACAAGTATCTGGGTGTACAGTTAGACGAGAAGCTAGACTGGACTGCCAACACAGATGCCTTGTGCAGGAAGGCACAGAGTTGACTGTACTTCCTTAGAAGGTTGGCGTCATTCAATGTCTGTAGTGAGATGCTGAAGATGTTCTATAGGTCAGTTGTGGAAAGCGCCCTCTTCTTTGTGGTGGCGTGTTGGGGAGGCAGCATTAAGAAGAGGGATGCCTCACGTCTTAATAAGCTGGTAAGGAAGGCGGGCTCTGTCGTGGGCAAAGTACTGGAGAGTTTAACATCGGTAGCTGAGCGAAGGGCGCTGAGTAGGCTACGGTCAATTATGGATAACTCTGAACATCCTCTACATAGCACCATCCAGAGACAGAGAAGCAGTTTCAGGTTTCAGGTTGCTATCGATGCAATGCTCCTCAGACAGGATGAAGAGGTCAATACTCCCCAATGCCATTAGGCTTTACAATTCAACCGCCAGGAGTAAGATATGTTAAAGTGCCGGGGTTGATTGTATTTAATGTATTTAAGTAAACTACTTAAGAACTTTTTAAAAGCTATTATTAATGCTTTTTGAGAGAGTGATTTAGATGCATATCATATTTTTACTGAGTTAAGTATTGTATGTAATTAGTTTTGCTACAACAAGTGTATGGGACATAGGAAAAAATGTTGAATTTCCCCATGGGGATGAATAAAGTATCTATCTATCTATCTATCTAGAAAGAGGATGTGCTAGAGCTTTTGGAAAGCACCAAGTTGGATAAGTCGCCGGGACCAGATGAGATATACCCCAGGCTACTGTGGGAGGTGAGGGGGGAGATTGCTGAGCCTCTGGCGATGATCTTTGCATCATCAATGGGGACGGGAGAGGTTCCAGAGGATTGGAGGGTTGCAGATGTTGTTCCTTTATTCAAGAAAGGGAGTAGAGATATCCCAGGAGATTATAGACCAATGAGTATTACTTCAATGGTTAGTAAGTTGATGGAGAAGATCCTGAGAGGCAGGATTTATGAACATTTGGTGAGGTATAATATGATTAGGAATAGTCAGTATGGCTTTGTCAAAGGCAGGTCGTGCCTTACGAGCCTGATTGAATTTTTTGAGGATGTGACTAAACACATTGATGAAGGTAGAGCAGCAGATGTAGTGTATATGGATCTCAGCAAGGCATTTGATAAGGTACCCCATGCGAGGCTTATTGAGAAAGTAAGGAGGCATGGGATCCAAGGGGACATTGCTTTGTTGATCCAGAACTGGCTTGCTCATACGACCATCCACCACCTGCTCCCATGGCTTCATGTGACCCTGATCGAGAGGGTGAAGAGGGGGCTAAGCAGGTGCTACGTCTTGCCTGAGGGCAACCTGCAGGCAGTTGGAAGTGTTGTGGATAGTGTGGAGGGCTGTCAGCGGTTACAACAGGACATGTAAGGAGGCATGGGATCCAAGGGGACATTTCTTTGTGGATCCAGGACTAAACACATGATAGAAGGTAGAGCAGCAGATGTAGTGTAAATGGATTTCAGCACCCATGCAAGGCTTATTGAGAAAGTAAGGAGGCATGGGATCCAAGGGTCTGCTTTGTGGATCCAGAACTGGCTTGCTCACAGAAGGGAAAGAGTGGTGGCAGACAGGTCATATTCTGCATGGAGGTTGGTGATCGGTGGAGTGCCTCAGGGATCTGTTCTGGGACCCTTACTCTTCGTGATTTTTATAAATGACCTGGATGAGGAAGTGGAGGGATGGGTTAGTAAATTTGCTGATGACACAAAGGTTGGAGGTGTTGTGGATAGTGTGGAGGGCTGTCCGAGGTTACAGCAGAATATTGATAGGATGCAAAACTGGGCTGAGAAGTGACAGATGGAGTTCAACCCAGATAAGTGTGAGGTGGTTCATTTTGTTAGGTCAAATATGATGACAGAATATAGTATTAATGGTAAGACTCTTGGCAGTGTGGAGGATCAGAGGGATCTTGGGGTCCGAGTCCATAGGACACTCAAAGCAGTTGCGCAGGTTGACTCTGTGATTAAGAAGGCATACGGTGTACTGGCCTTCATCAATTGTGGGATTGAATTTAGGAGCCGAGAGGTAATGTTGCAGCTATATAGGACCCTGGTCAGACCCCACTTGGAGTACTGTGCTCAGTTTTGGTCACCTCACTACAGGAAGGATGTGGAAGCCATAGGTAAGTCTAGTAATTTCTAAGGTAGGAACATGTTCGGAACAACATTGTGGGCCGAAGGGCCTGTATTGTGCTGAACTACGCTACCATGCTGCCCAGGCAGTCGAGGGATGGGTGTCAGGAGCTCCGCACTCGGATATACACCGTGAACACCTAAACCTGAGTCCGAGGCACACTAGCGTAACGCTACAACCACGCCGGTAACCCAGCTTCAATTCCTGCCGCCGTTTGTAGGAAGTTTGTACGTTCTCCCCGTCATTTCCCTCTGGTGCACTTCCCAACAACGAGTTAGTGGGTTAATTGGCCACACGGGCATTATTGTGGGCTCGTTGGTCAGAGGAGCCCGTTTACATGCTCTATCTCTAAATAAAAAAATTTAAATCTTCGAAGTTTGCCAATGCCACCTGATTCAGAAAAGCAGCAACTGTAAGCATGGTGGTGAAGATCAGGAGAGTGACGACAGACAGGAGGACATGCACAAATTCAAACTGAGCACCGAGAATGTCAGTTAGCTCAGAGGCTGAAAGAAAGGGGAAGTTTCAGATTAAAGTTCTGTTTTCAGAGCATTAAGTTTTAATTAAAAACTGCACTGAGCTCCCGTGCTAAAAATATCCTCAAAGCTGACCAGAAAATCAAAATTATTGGATTCTCGTCTGGTCCTCTGGAACCACTTCTGTCTTTGAAACAACTGATGGTAAATGTGGATCAGGTTTGTGGTGGAGATACTGTGTAGTTCCTTCAGTTCTGCATATCTGTCAGGAACAATGAGAGATTGGGCTTTCTCTAGAAATGAAAAAGCGAAACTGTGGCTAAAGATATTTCGTGAATGAGAATGCAGACATCAAGACATTTTCATGTGCAGGAACTACATAGTGCGATGGAGCCAGGGTAGTAAGATGGAAAGGAGGTATGGGAAGGGTATTGAGAGAGGGGTGTGAAAGCATATATGTGTCTGCTGGTATGAGTAGTCAGTGTGCTGTGTGCCTTCTTAATCGAATGTCGTTAATGCAGCAGAGTTTGGTTTCCAATCAGCTGAACCAGCCAGTGAGAATGGTGTCACAACAATAATCTTGCACTCAACATCAGTAAGGCCAAGGAATTGACTGGGGACTTCAGGAAAGGGAGGTCAAGGGAACTCACACGAGTCCACATCGAGAGATCAGCAGTGGAAAGGGCGGGCAAGTTCCTGGGTGTCAGCATCTCTGAAGATCTATTCCAAGCCCAACATATCGATGCAATAACAATGCAGCTGTACTTCACTCAGAGTTTGAAGACATTTGGTATGTCACCAAAGACACTAGTAAATTTCTACAGATGTTGTGACTGGTTTCCTCACCATCTGGAGTAGAGGTGCCAATCCACAGGGGCACAAAAGCTCCAGGGGCTTGTAGACTCAGCCTGCTCCATCACGGGCACCAGCCTCCCCATCTACAAAAGCTAGTGCCTCACGAAGCTGCCATCCATCACTGAGAACCGTCAGACCGTCAGACCTCACGAAGCTGCCATCCATCACTGAGAACCGTCAGACCTCACGAAGCTGCCATCCATCACTGAGAACCGTCAGACCTCACGAAGCTGCCATCCATCACTGAGAACCGTCAGACCTCACGAAGCTGCCATCCATCACTGAGAACCGTCAGACCATCAGACCTCACGAAGCTGCCATCCATCACTGAGAACCGTCAGACCGTCAGACCTCACGAAGCTGCCATCCATCACTGAGAACTGTCAGACCTCACGAAGCTGCCATCCATCACTGAGAACCGTCAGACCATCAGACCTCACGAAGCTGCCATCCATCACTGAGAACCGTCAGACCATCAGACCTCACGAAGCTGCCATCCATCACTGAGAACCGTCAGACCGTCAGACCTCACGAAGCTGCCATCCATCACTGAGAACCGTCAGACCTCACGAAGCTGCCATCCATCACTGAGAACCGTCAGACCATCAGACCTCACGAAGCTGCCATCCATCACTGAGAACCGTCAGACCGTCAGACCTCACGAAGCTGCCATCCATCACTGAGAACCGTCAGACCTCTCGAAGCTGCCATCCATCACTGAGAACCGTCAGACCATCAGACCTCACGAAGCTGCCATCCATCACTGAGAACCGTCAGACCATCAGACCTCACGAAGCTGCCATCCATCACTGAGAACCGTCAGACATGGCATTACTACCATCAGGGAGGAGGTGCTGGAGCCTGAAGCCACACAAAGTTTCAGCTTCTTCCTACCATTGGGTTTCTGAACGGATGCTTGTAATCTCTTTGCACTGCTTAGATTTCTTACTGTAACTCACATTAATTTTTATATATTGCATGGGCTGTTGTGTAACTCAAATTTCACAATATAATGATAATAAACCTCATTTTGATTTGCTGTGCTACCAATTTCACTTCATTCTGAATCTTGAATGGAAGAATAAGGAGGGACCAGTATAAACTAAATAATACAAATCTGCCAGAGGGACTGGAGCTAGCTCGAAGGACAATATCAGAAATGCAAGGCTATGAGGATAACCTGACATGACGAGCGGAGGATGGTGTTGGGCCTGGAACTGTTCACAATCTACATTAATGACGCAGCAGCGGGGACTGCGTGTAGCGTATCTAAGCTTGCTGATGACACGAAGTAGAAAAGCAGATTGTGCAGAGGGTGTGGCGAGTCTACAGAGAGATATGGATAGGTTAAGTGAGTGGGCAACAGTCAGAGTCACAGAAGAGTACAGCACAGAAATAGGCCTTTTGGCCCATCTAGTCCATGCCCAACGGTCTGGCAGATGGAGGGCAACATTGGTAAATGTGAGAACACTCACGTTGGAAGGAAAAATTGAAGATCAGATTATTATTTAAAGGGCAAAAGATTGTAGTTTGATGTTGTGCAGAGGGAGCTGGGAGTGCCTGTGCATGAAACACTAAAAAGGCTGGTTTGCAGGTGCAACAGGTTATTGAAAAAGCAAATGGAATTGAATTAAAGAGCACTAGATCCTTGTTTTTTTTTTAAAAAAGAGTAGGAGGTTATGCTGCAACTGTACAGGGAACTGGTGAAGCCATACCTGAAGTAGTGTGTGCATTTCTGGTCACCTCACTTGAGGAAAGAAATAGTGGCTTTCGAAGTGGTGCAGAGAAAGTTCAGCAGTTTCATTCCCGAGATGAAGAGGAATTGAATCGCCTGGGACTATAGCCACTGGAATTCAGAAGAATGGGAGGGGATTTTTATAGAAACATCTAAAATTATGAAAGTGAGAAATAAGATAGAAAAAGGCAAGTTGTTTCCACTGGTAAGTGAGACCAGAACTAGGGGACATAGTCTCAAGATTCAGGGGAATAGATTTAGGATGGAGATGAGGAGAGACTGCTTAGTAGTAGTGAATCTTGACAGATAGACCTCAGTATGTGCGGTTGGGAGACTGTAGGTCTGACACGGTGGTCAGCAGCACAGGAGCGCCACAGGGGACCGTGCTCTCTCCGGTCCTGTTCACCCTGTACACATCAAACTTCCAATATAACTCGGAGTCCTGCCATGTGCAGAAGTTCACTGATGACACGGCCATAGTGGGGTGTGTCAGGAATGGACAGGAGGAGGAGTATAGGAAACTGATACAGGACTTTGTGATATGGTGCAACTCAAACTACCTGCGTCTCAATATCACCAAGACCAAGGAGATGGTGGTGGACTTTAGGAGATCTAGGCCTCATATGGAGCCAGTGATCATTAATGGAGAATGTGTGGAGCAGGTTAAGACCTACAAGTATCTGGGTGTACAGTTAGACGAGAAGCTAGACTGGACTGCCAACACAGATGCCTTGTGCAGGAAGGCACAGAGTCGACTGTACTTCCTTAGAAGGTTGGCGTCATTCAATGTCTGTAGTGAGATGCTGAAGATGTTCTATAGGTCAGTTGTGGAGAGCGCCCTCTTCTTTGTGGTGGCGTGTTGGGGAGGAAGCATTAAGAAGAGGGACGCCTCACGTCTTAATAAGCTGGTAAGGAAGGCGGGCTCTGTCGTGGGCAAAGTACTGGAGAGTTTAACATCGGTAGCTGAGCGAAGGGCGCTGAGTAGGCTACGGTCAATTATGGAAAACTCTGAACATCCTCTACATAGCACCATCCAGAGACAGAGAAGCAGTTTCAGCGACAGGTTACTATCGATGCAATGCTCCTCAGACAGGATGAAGAGGTCAATACTCCCCAATGCCATTAGGCTTTACAATTCTACCGCCAGGACTTAAGAACTTTTTAAAAGCTATTATTAATGCTTTTTGAGATAGTGATTTAGATGCATATCATATTTTTTACTGAGTTAAGTATTGTATGTTATTAGTTTTGCTACAACAAGTGTATGGGACATTGGAAAAAAGTTGAATTTCCCCATGGGGATGAATAAAGTATCTATCTATCTATCTATCTGTGGAATTCTCTGCTCAGGCAGGCTGTGGAGGACACACCAATATATTTAAGACACAGATAGGTGGATCTTCGCACAGCTGGGAACTTAAGGGTTATGGAGAAAGACAGGTGGGTGGAGTTGAGTCCATTGTCAGACCAGCCATGACCTTATTGAACAGCTGAGCAGGCTCGGCAGGCTGGTTGGCCGGATTCAAGGAGTTCTTCAATAAGAACACCTGCTCCTGGTTCTTACAATGTTCTTTAAGGAAGTGGGTGGGGGCAAGGTCCAAACAATCTGGAAAGCTTTTCGACAGGGTGGATGCAGAAAGGATATTGCCACCTGTGGGGAGAAGCAGAACCAGAAAGACCGAGAATCTCAACAGAGAATTTAGAAGGGATAGGGGCCAGGTGCAGGAAATAAGATAGGCAGTTTGGTCAGCATGGGTAAGTTGGGCTGAATGGCCTGTTTCTGTGCCTCAGTGACTATTTCAGTCTACGCATCGCCACCAAGCTCCACCCAGCCCACATTTCCGCGAGGGTCCCCAGCTCTGGGGTAAAGATGCCATGTAGAAAAGCTGCTGCTGTTCTGGGTAACACTTGTTCATGTTGCCGTGGTTACCAGTAGAGAGGTGCTGATACCAATAACCCAACCCTTAGACTAGCAAACCCAAGACTCAACCCAAGCCGCTTGTGAAATCACTTGTTTTCAGTGGGACACGCACCCAAGATGCAGGAGGAACTCAACAGATCAGGCAGTATCTGTGGCACAGAAAAGGCAGTGGACATTACGGGCCGAGACCTTCAGTGGAGAAGTGACCGGTGTCCCTCCCTGTGAGCCCCCATCACTGTGGTCCATGTAAGAAAACAGGTGGCAAGATTCCCTCCTCCTCGGTGAGCTAAAGACTGGCAGGAGCCTGAGTCTGTGGGCTTGCTTGGAGTGGGGGAAGAGGGAAGGGGCACCAGCTCCACTTGCACGTACCAGACAACGCGATAGTGTAGTGTTACGAATGTGCCACAACTCTGAGGGGCCGAAGGGTACAAAGTCGCCCCCTCCTTCTTGAGAATCGCAAGATCGCTATTAATTCGGGTCTGGGACCCAGGAAATGAGAGAGAATCCTCAAGGTTTTGGAATGTGTCCTGGCCCCTCAGCAAGACAAAGCCACGGATAATGGCCATTGTCTCTTGGAGACGGAATTGTGTATTGAGTACTGTACTATTCATTGAAGCCCTCAGGGGATGACCAGAGTGGGCTGGTTGAGGGATTGCATCATCCCAACCTGATTGACATCTGAGACCCCGTGACTAAGGATAAAAGAGGGTCTGGGGAACAACCCCTTCAGACACACCAGGAGAAACGTATGAGACCGGTGGGGACTTGTGTGTGTCCATCCTTGCCTGGATGACAAGTCCTCCATGGAACGGCCTCGCTAAAGGACGAATACGGATCAAGATCAGATCAAGGAAAGCCGGCAAGTTTCTTTTCTCAAAATCTCTCTCTCTCTCCAACCATTGCAAACCCAGTGGTCCCCAAAGGCTGAAGCCTGCATGAACTGAGTGACTTTTATATTTCCATTGGACAATACATTATCCCCTAGACAACGATAGAGCTTATTTCTCATTGATTATTATTATACCTGCACTTTCAGATTTAGTATTGACGACGTATATGATCTGTATGTTTGCATTGATATTATTTTTGTGTCTTTTTACTAATAAATACTGTTAAAAATAGTATCAGACTTCAACGGACCTCTCCATCTTTGCTGGTAAGTGACCCAGTTACGGGGTTCATAACAGTAGCAGTTAGCATAACACGTTACAGCGCCAGCAACCCAGGTTCAATTCTTGTTGCTATCTGCAAGGATGGGCAATGGGGCAGAGACACGTCTCTACCAAAGGAGGTGTAAGGCATTCCTTCCCTGCACTAGCCTGCAGGTCACCCTTGGGCAAGGTGTAGCACCTGCTTAGCCCCCCACCCCCCTTCGCCACAACCAAACCCCCCCACCCCCAGAATAAGGGTCAAGTGAAGCCACGGGGGCAGGTGGTGGATGGTCATACGAGCAGCCGGTGCAGATCACAAGTCCTGGTCATGTGACCACTGACGCCAGGCAGACAATCTCTGAAGAGTGTTGATAATGGCTGAGGTCAGCTGTCATGCCCATAAGGCAATGGCAAACCACTTCTGTAGAATTTGCCAAGGACAATCACCACGATACAGCACATCATGATGATGATGACCTGCAAGGAGTTTGTACGTTCTCCCCGTGATTGCTCCGGTTTCCTCCCACAGTCCAAAGACGTACCGGTTAGGGTTAGCAGGTTGTGGGCATGCTACGTTGGTGCTGGAAGCCTGACAGTACCTGCGGGTTACCCTCAGCTCAATCCTCACACCGTGTTGGTCGTTTGACACCGCGTGCATTTCACCGCATGTTTCGATGAGTTGTTTCTTAAATCTTGTTTATGATTAATCTTTCTTTTTTTATGGGCTAATGCCACCTCAGTGGGGAGAAGGTGACACCCATTTGCACTGTAAATTCACAGGTTGTGTTACACTATGGCTGAGTGAGGAGGCAGTTTTGTCCAAACCCACCCTCCGGCCCACAGTCCCCGGCTCACCTGACAGCAGCCCGATAGAGAGGTAGAGATGGATCAGGGTCGTAGCCAAACTGGCAAAGATCAGCCCCAGGCTGGCAATGAAACCGCCCAGCATCACCACAACCCGAGCTCCGAAGTAGTTGCTGAGTGCACTGGCCACCGGACCTGGAGAAAGAACGGTGAAGTTATTTCACACGGTGGCTGGTATAGGGACAACCCTCCACACCCATCCTCCTCTCTCCCAGTCAACGGATCCTAGGTCACTCTAGTTAGCAGGGCTCGGTTCGACATCTCCAATCCCACCCCTCGTCCTCACCAGCATCCACGTTCGGCAGATCCTCCGTAATATCCGTCTGCTTCAACGAGGGGCATCATCCCCTCTCCTCACCTTTCAGAACTTTCCAAATGCTGGCTCTCCACCGGAAACAGCGGCAGGTCCTACAACACCTCTGTTTGCACCCCGCCCCCAGCAAGTTAGGACACGACAGCACAGTACAGGCACTTCAGCCCACAATGATGTGCTGTCCCTTTAACCTACTCCAAGATCAAGCTAGCCCTTCCCTGTGGAGGGGGGAGAGGGGGAGGGGGCAGTTTGACAGGAAGAATTAGAGACAAACAGAGGAGGGGAGGAGGGGAGACAGGAAGGAGAAAAAGGGAGAGGTCATCTACCCTCTTCTCATCACTGCCACTTAAAACCCGCCCCTCTTTTTTTGTAAATAAACTTTCCCAGCAGTTAATGCTCTCCATCTGAGACGCCATGTTTTTCTGTCACACCTGCCGAGTACCTCCAGCATTTGTGTTTTTCATTTCAGCTTTCCATTCACCTACAGACAGAAACGTGACTGTGGGGTTGTGGGGCCCTTAGCGTGTCCGCAATCCGCCCCTCACTCTCTTTGACCCCTGCCGTCAGGCAGGAGGCACCATAGCATTAGGACTGGAACTGTTAGCGATGGAGTAAAGGGATAGGTAAATAGGGGTGTAGATGATCAGTTACCTTATGCATGTTACTCTTGCTGGACAGCCAAAAGGGAACCTTACCCAGCAGCAAGTGACATACCAGACATTGTTCCCTAATGATGTTAGATATAGGTTCAAATAAGGAACTATCTGGTCACACAAAGCATCTTGAGATATGACATATGGGCAAGATAGAGTAGGGCGTAGAACGTTCGAGAGTAGGGGGAGGTGTCAGCATGAGCAACTAATGTTGTATCCGGGCTAGCTTTGGCTGAAAATAATTATAACTAACCAATGATGATTTTACATCTAATTGTATCTTAGCATGTGATCAAAAACTATAGTAAAACTGTATTAACTTGCGTAATTATAATATTTCCTGTGATGATCAATGTTATAAATTGTGAAGAATTGTGATTCGGGGGAGGACAATGTCCGGACTGGCTCTTTGGGAGATCAGTCTGTAACTTCCCCCATAGCATGCTATGAATAAAGAGTAAAAGTTTGATAAAGTATCGCTTGTTTTATGGTCTCATTGCGTCCGTTGTACATGCGCCTTTACATCGGGTCAATCCGTCTTTGACATTAGGATAGGAAATAGTTTCTTCCCCAGGCCGTGAGACGACTGAACTCCGTCACCACCCCGATCTCATCACGCATGAAGCTCCAGTATCGATATACTGCTTGCTTCTTAAACTTGTGTCGTAAATGTTCCATATGCCAAATGTCAATCTTCTGGAATAGATTTTATTATTTGTTAATTTATTTGTGGTAATATTACTTTGTGTGTTTTGTGAGAGTTATATTGTTACGTCCGTGGCCCCCTCCTTTGTGAGAATCGCAAGATCACTATTAAGTCAGTTCAGGAGACCCAGGAAATGAGAGAAAGACATGCAGAATCCACAAAGAGTTTGGAATGTGTCCTGGCCTCCGAAAGGCGGAACCATTGATAACGGCTATTGTCTCTTGGAGACGAGATCATGTATTGAATACTGTACGATGCATCGAAGCCCCCGGGCAATGAACCGAGGGCGGCTGGTGGAGGGATTGCATCATCCCACCCTGATTGACATCTGAGACCCTGTGAGTCAGGATAAAAGAGGGTCTGGAGAACAGCCCCTTCAGACGCACCAGAAGAAATGCTAGAACTCCTGTAACAGCGTAACAGCGAAAGCCAGTGGAACCAGCCCACGTGCGTCCTTTTCCATTTGCCTCAGAATTGGTGGGTCTTGCCACGGAAGAATGGTTTTAGCTAACAACAAAGGAAAATTCAGCCCCCACCGACTCTCGAAGGATTGACCTCATAAAAGGAATGGGCAAGTTTAACTCTCTCTCTCTCTCCAACCAAAGGCTGCAGCCTGAATGAACTAAAGTGACTTTTATATTTCCATCGGACAATACATTATCCCCTAGACAACGATAGAGCTATTTCTTATTGATTATTATTATACCCGTGCTTTTAGATTTAGTATTGACGACATATATTATATGTATGTTTGCATTGATATTATTTTTGTGTATTTTTATCAATAAATACCATTAAAAATAGTACCATCAGACTTCAACGGACCTCTCTATCTTTGCTGGTAAGTGACCCAGTTACGGGGTACGTAACAATATGTACACCTTGGTCTGGAGGAACGTTGTTTTGTTTGGTGGTGTACACTTGTACGTTTAGAACTATAGAACATTACAGCACAGAAACAGGCCCTTTGGCCCTTCTTGGCTGTGCCAAACCATTTTTCTGCCTGGTCACACTGACCTGCACTTGGCCCATATCCCTCCAAACCCCTCTCATCCATATACCTGTCCAAGTTTTTCTTAAATGTTAAAAGTGAATCCGCATTTATCACTCATCTGGCAGCTCAATCCACACTCCCACCACTGTCTGTGTGAAGAAGCCCCCCCCACCAATGTTCCCTTTAAACTTTCCCCCCTTCACCCGTAACCCATGTCCTCTGGTTTTTTTCTCCCCTAACAGGAAAAAGCCTGCTTGCATTCACTCTATCTAGACCCATCATAATTTTATACACCTCTATCAAATCACTGCTCATTCTCCTACGCTCCAGGGAATAAAGTCCGAACCTATTCAACCTTCGTCTGTAACTCAGTTTCTCAAGTCCTGGCAACATCCTTGTAAATGACTGACAATAAACTTGAACTTGTACAGTGAGTACCCTGAATATTCGATACACACTTACAGAGTGACTGGGCCTCTCTCTGAATTAACATGTACGGTGCTGAATGAACGGGTGTGACACTGAATAAACAGCGACTCTGCAGTTTTGTGAGGAAACACAGTGATGTGCGTGAAACAGCCGGCCCTCTGACTCCAGACCACACTCAAAACGCTGGAGGAACTCGGCAGGTCAGGCAGCATCTATGGAGGGGATGAGACAGTTGATGTTTCAGGCCCAGACCCTTCAGCAGATGTGGGAAGGAAGGGGCGGAAGCCAGGGTAAGAAGGTGGAGGGGGAGGAGGAGGACGACAAGCTGCTGGTGATTGGTGCAGGCAGGTGGGCGGACGGCTCAGAGCAAGGGCGAGCGGGCGTGTCGACAGGTCAGTGGGAGGGGGTGGATTAAGTGAGGTGCCGGGAGAAGATAGGTGGAAGAGGTAAAGGAGAGAAGAAAAGAATCTGATGAGAGGACAGTGGACCATAGGAAAGGGAAGGAGGAGGGGAATCAGAGGGAAGTGTTGGGCAGGTGAGGAGAAGCTGAGTGGGCAGCCAGAGTGGGGAATGGAGAAAGAGATGAGGAGGGAGAGGGAGAAATGACTGCAAGTTAAAGAAATCAATTTTCATGGAGGCCACTCGGACGGAATGGAGGTGCAGCTCCTCGCTCATTGCAGCGGTAGAGGAGGCCGCGCACCAACGTGTTGGAATCAGAATGGGAGGTAGAATTAAATCGGGCGGTATCTCGGCCTCGGTACTCACTGCAGAACTGTTGAATGGCGACCGCCATCGATGTGATCCAGGACACCGAGCTCGCGGCCTCCGAGAAGTGATCCACGAAGGCCACGAAGAAAACTCCAAACGAGCGGATGACCCCAAACACCAGAGCCGACTGGATAAACGTCGACAGAACAATCATCCATCCCCAGCCACCATCCGGGGCCTCGTTCCTCACCTTGGCTCCCATGGCCACCGGCAGCCACCTGTTCCAAACAGAGCAGTGAGGAAGGGTAACTTCATTCTTCTTAGACACGGCATTTCTGTAGCGACCGTTACATTCCACTCAGCACATCTCAAAGTGACAACAGCTTCCTCCAACTTTAGATCACACACACACACATAAAAACTACTATTGAGACTGGCCATTATTGCCTGACATCCATCTCTCTCTCTCTCTCTCACCACATCCCTCTATTCCTTTCCCTCACCATTCCCTATCCCTCCCATCCTCCATTCCTCTATCCCTACGCCTCTCCATCCTCCTTCTGGCCCCTTAGCCCTCTCCCACTGTCCCCCTCCTTCCCACTCTCACCTCTCTGACTCCCCCTTTCCCTCACCCCACACCACCCCTGTTTTCTCCCCCCACCCTGCCCTTATCTCTCTCCCCCTCTTTTCCCTTCCTCCGTATACTGAGCCAGCAATTCCCTCCATCCCACCCACCGTCTCGATCCACCCCACCCTCTCAGTTCCAAGGAAGAGTTGCAGGCTTCAAACATAATTATTTCTCTGCTCCACAGATCCTGCTGACCCACTGGGTTCTTCCAGAATTTTCTTTTCTTTATCTTTCTGGGTGCTGCAGTGCTAAGAGTTCCTGAGCAATGTCTTAACCTGATGGACTCCTGCAGACTCCCGGAGGTCCAGATCCCCCTCACTCCAGCGTACCTCCCACTAGATCAACGGCAGCGTGTGACCATTGCCGAGGAGCTCACCGGTCTCCCAACACAGGAAATGTGACCAACCTCACTGGGGAGGGGACACAAAGCTGAAATATATATATATATATGCTGAACATTCTGTCCTGAACAATATGACCCGCACGGAGACAATTCCTGATAAACAGCTCAATGACATCTTTCTGCTCAGTACTGTACAACCTTACCAATCACCCCCGCTCAGTGGACAAGCTAACCTTGGAAAGGCTACACGAAAGGCCAAGTCTCCTCCAACCTTACCGCCCCCACTGCCCTCCAGGACAAAACGTTCTTTGACAAGATTTGGTGAAATTAAACCCACCCTTCTGCCCATCTACTGTACTGCATGGGAGCATAGCAGCTAGTGTAACACGATTACACACCAGCAGTCAGAGATAGGGATTGGATTCGATCTGTCAGGAGTTTGTGACAAAGGTAAGGATTGGATTCTATCTGTAAGGAGTTTCAACGTGACCGTTTGGGTTTTCTCCCACAATCCAAAAACAAACAGGTCAGTAGATTAATTGTTCACAGGAGTATAAATGGACGGCAAGGGTTCATTGGATTGTGAGGGCTTGATACCTTGCGTATTCTAAACATAAAAATAGGTAAATTTAAAGACCACCTCATTCTTCTGAACTCCAGGGTAAGGGCCATAGCACCATCTCCTTTTCCCGAAAATTAGCATTGTAATGTACGGGAAATCCTCTTCCCAACCTGCACCTCATTGGATGGCTATGGTCTCACCAATGATCTCTGCAGCTACACCGAGACTTCCCTCCCATTCAAACATACAGCGCCGTACAGGCCCTTCAGCCCTCAATGTTGTGCTGTCCTTTTAACCTGCTCCAAGATCAATCTAACTCTTCCCTCCCACATGGCCATCCGTTTTTCTATCAACCATGTGCCTTACATGTCTTCAACATATCTGCCTCCAACACCGCCCGTGGAGGCAAGACACCCATACACGTACCACTCTGTGTAAAGCCCTCCGTCTGACATCCCCCGTACCTCCTTCCAATCACTTTAAAGTTCTGTCCCTCATATTAGCCATTCCTCCCCTGGGAAAATAAATCTCTGCTATCCACTCAATCTATTCTCCTTATCATCTTGTACACCTCCAGCAAGTCACCTCTCATTCTCCCTGCTCCAAAGACAAAAGACCTAGCTCGCTCAACCTATCGTCAGAAGACCTGCTCTCTAATCCCGGAAACACCTGGTAAATCTCCTCTGTACCCACTCCAAAGCTTTCTTCCAATTCTCAGGCAACCTGGGTGGTGGGTGGAGATATATCTCTATCAAAGGAGAGGTAAGCCAGTAGTTCACCCGTGGGCAAGGTAACCCTCCAATCAGGGGCATGTGAAGTCATGGGAGCAGGTGGTGGATGGTCGTTTGAGCAGCCGGTGCAGATCACAAGTCCTGGTTATTCGACCACTGACACCAGGCAGACAATCTCTGAAGAGCGTTGATAATGGCTGGGGTCACCCGTCTCGTAAAGACACTGCCCAGAAGACAGCAATGGCAAACCATTTCTGCAGAAAAATTTGCCAAGAACGATCACAGTCATGGAAAGACCATGATCGCCCACGTCATATGACATGGGACATAATGAACGAGATAGAGAGAATGTGGAGGAATGTCTCCTCTAGTGGGGGGGGGGGGGGGGGTAGTCTAGGACCAGAGAGCACAGATTCAGAATAGAGAGAGGTCACTTTAGAACAGAGATGAGGAGGAATTTCTTTAGTCAGAGGGTGATGAGTCTGTGGAATTTATTGCCGCAGGTGGCTGCAGAGGCCAAGTCATTGGGCACTTTTAAAGCTCAGGCTGACAGGCTTTTCATTACTAAGAGCATCAAAGGTTAAGGAGAGAAGGCTGGAGAAAGCAGTTGAGAGGGAAAATAAATCAGCTGATGAACCAAATAGCCTAAATCTGCTCCTGCAGGTCATGTGGTTTTCTTTCTTATAACCATATAACAAACAGGCCATCTCGGCCCTTCTAGTCCGTGCTGAACGCTTACTCTCACCTAGTCCCACCGACCTGCACTCAGCCCGTAACCCTCCATTCCTTTCACGTCCATATACCTATCAATTTTTTTTTTTTTTATGACAAAATCGAGCCTGCCTCTACCACTTCTATTGGAAGCTCGCTCCACATAGCTACCACTCTCTGAGTAAAGAAATTCCCCCTCGTGTTACCCCTAAACTTTTGTCCCTTAACTCTCAACTCATGTCCTCTTGTTTGAATCTCCCCTACTCTCAATGGAAAAAGCCTATCCACGTCAACTCTATCTGTCCCTCTCATAATTTTAAAAACCTCTATCAAGTCCCCCCTCAACCTACTATGCTCCAAAGAATAAAGACCTTCCTCGAATAAATTTTCCACTCTCCTGGCATTACCTGCAAATTTTGGAAGATTGCTAACAATTCGCTCAGCACCCTTGCTGCCTCTTCTTAAAAAACGCCAGGATTCAGGGCCATTGAACCCATGGGACTCGCTGATCACTAATCTGATGAGTTTGCCCGGTACCCTTCCTCCAGTGATAGTGGATAGGCCATTTGGTCCATTAAGCCTGCTCCACCATTCCATCATGGCTGAATAATATCCCGCTCAACCCCATTCACTTGCCTTCTCTCTATAACCATTGACACCCTTAGTAATAAAGAACCTGTCAACCTCTGCTTTAAATATACCCAATGTATTGGCCTCCACAGCTGTCTGCAGCAATGAATTCCACAGATTCACCACCTTCCACGTCTACTCTTTCGATATCCAATGGGTACGTTCCAGAGCAGCACACACACACAAACTCATCAGCATCTACGGAGGAGAATGAACAGTTGACACTTCAGGCTGAGCTGATCCTCACTACCTACACTCAGTGGCCACTTTCAGATACACCTGCTCATTAATATCTAATCAGCCAATCATGCGGCAGCAACACAATGGATAGAAGCACGTGGGCACGGTCAGGAGGTTCAGTTGCTGTTCAGACCAAACATCAGAATGGGGAAGAAATGTGATCCAAGTAACTTTGACTGTGGAAAGATTGCTGGCACCAAGGTTGAGTATTTCAGAAACTGCTGATCTCCTGTGATTTTCAACGCAACAGTCTCTGGAGCTTACAGAGAATGGTACGAAAACAGCAAAAAAAAAACTTATGAGCCGCAGTTTTGTGGGTGAAAACACCTCGTTAATGAGAGAGGTCACAGGACTGGTTCAAGCTGACAGAAGGGTAACAGTACCTAAACGTTCCAGCAGTAGAGTGCAGAAGAACATCTCTGAGTGCACAACACATCAAATCTTGAAGTGAATGGGCTACAGCAACAGAAGACCGTGACCAAGGTCATCAGGACAATAAAAATCCCAGATGCTGTGTTTCAAATCCTCTTTGTTGGTATGACACAGCTGTCTTCATTTCCTCGGTGATTTCACAGTTCGTTTAGAAACCTACAGCACAATACAGGCCCTTCACCCCACAAGTTTGTGCCGAACATGTTTCTACCCTAGAAATTACGAGGCTTACCCACAGCCCTCTATTTTTCTAAGCTCCATGTACCTATCCAAAAGTCTCTTAAAAGACCTTATCGTATCCACCTCCACCACCATTGCCGGCAGCCCATTCCACGCACTCACCACTCTCTGTGTAAAAACTGTACCCCTGACATCTCCTCTGTACCTACTCCCCAGCACCTTAAACTTGTGTCCTCTTGTGGCAACCATTTCAGCCCTGGGCAAAAGCCTCTGACTATCCACATGATTAATGCCTCTCATCTTATACACTCTATCAAGTCACCTCTCATTCTCCATTGCTCCAAGCAGAAAAGGCTGAGTTCACTCAACCTATTCTCATAAGGCATGCTCCCCAATCCAGGCAACATCCTTGTAAATCTCCTCTGCACCCTCTCTATGACTTCCACATCCTCCCTGTGGTGAGGCGACCAGAACTGAGCACAGTACTCCAAGTGGGGTCTTACCAGGGTCCTATATAGCTGCAACATTACCTCTCGGCTCCTAAATTCAATTCCACGATTGATGAAGGTCAATAGACCGTACGCCTTCTTAACCACAGAGTCAACCTGCACAGCTGCTTTGAGTGTCCTATGGACTCGGACCCCAAGATCCCTCTGATCCTCCACACTGCCAAGAGTCTTACTATTAATACTATATTCTGCCATCATATTTGACCTACCAAAATGAACCACTTCACACTTATCTGGGTTGAACTCAATCTGCCACTTCTCAGCCCAGTTTTGCATCCTATCAATGTCCTGCTGTAACCTCTGACAGCCCTCCACACTATCCACAACACCTCCAACCTTTGTGTCATCAGCAAATTTACTAACCCATCCCTCCACTTCTTCATCCAGGTCTTTTATAAAAATCACGAAGATTAAGGGTCCCAGAACAGATCCCTGAGGCACACCACTGGTGACCGACCTCCATGCAGAATATGACCCGTCTACACCACTCTTTCCCTTCTGTGGGCAAGCCAGTTCTGGACCAAAAAGCAATGTCCCCTTGGATCCCATGCCTCCTCACTTTCTCAATAAGCCTTGCATGGGGTGCCTTATCAAATGCCTTGCTGAAATCCATACACAGGTGTGTCCCCCTTTACAAAGGTAGAGCGTTCCTATGAAACCTTTCTTAAACCGAAATGGCGTAAAGTGAAGAACCATTAATTTATATGGGGAAAATGTTTGTAAAAGTGAAAATTCTCTTTGTATTGTGAAAACAGGTTACTAATGTAGGTCTTTTGTAAAAGCAAAGTGACGTAAAGTGAACATTCGTAAAGCAGAAGACACCTGTACACTGCATCTACTGCTCTTCCTTCATCATTGTGTTTCACCACATCCTCAAAAAATTCAATCAGGCTCGTAAGGCATGGCCTGCCCTTGACAAAGCCGTTCTGACTATTCCTAATCATATTATACCTCTCCAAATGTTCATAAATCCTGCCTCTCAGGATCTTCTCCATCAACTTATCAACCACTGAGGTAAGACTCACTGGTCTATAATTTCCTGGGCTATCTCTACTCCCTTTCTTGAATAAAGGAACAACATTTGCAACCCTCCAATATTCCGGAACCTCTCCTGTCCCTATTGATGATGCACAGATCTTCGCCAGAGGCTCAGCAATCTTCTCCCTCACCTCCCACAGTAGCCTGGGGTACATCTCATCTGGGCCCAACTTGATGCTTTCCAAAAGCTCTAGCACATCCTCATTCTTAATATCTACATGCTCAAGCTTTTCAATCTGCTGCAAGTTGTCACTACAATCACCAAGAACCTTTTCCATAGTGAATACTGAAGGAAAGTATTCATTAAGTACCTCTGCTATTTCCTCTGGTTCCATACACACTTTCCCACTGTCAAATTTGATAGTTCCTATTCTTTCACGTCTTATCCTCTTGCTCTTCACATACTTGTAGAATGCTTTGGGATTTTCCTTAATCCTGCCCGCCAAGGCCTTCTCATGGCCCCTTCTGACTCCCCTAATTTCCTTCTTAAGCTCCTTCCTGTTAGCCTTATAATCTTCTAGATCTCTAACATTACCTAGCTCTCTGAACCTTTTGTAAGCTTTTCTTTTCTTCTGGACTAAATTTATTACAGCTTTTGTACAGCAGGGTTCCTGTACCCTGCCATAACTTCCTTGTCTCATTGGAATGCACCTATGCAGAACTCCACACAAATATTCCCTGAACATTTGCCACATTTCTTCCGTACTTTTCCTTGAGATCATCTGTTTCTAATTTAAGCTTCCGATTTCCTGCCTGATAGCCTCAAAATTCCCCTTACTCCAATTAAACACTTTCCTAACTTGTCTAGAAGCACACAGCAGTACCTCCTCGTCCCAAGAAGATTGAGGAAAGC
Organism: Hemitrygon akajei; assembly: GCF_048418815.1. NCBI lineage: Eukaryota > Metazoa > Chordata > Chondrichthyes > Myliobatiformes > Dasyatidae > Hemitrygon > Hemitrygon akajei. Next base: position 100,377,880 of record NC_133129.1, on the reverse strand, counting down.
AAAGCCCCTTCCCACCACAAGAACACCACTGAGAGTGTCCCAACAAGTTGTATCTCCACCTGCTATGAGAGAAACTGAGCATCGTACCATAAATCCTAGAAAGTACTGTGAAAATGGCTGAGAGCATCATAAGGGTCTCCCTACCATCCATCAGGGACATTTATCAGGAGCACTGCGTATACAGGGCCCTTAGTAGAAGCAGTTTCAGCGACAGGTTACTATCGATGCAATGCTCCTCAGACAGGATGAAGAGGTCAATACTCCCCAATGCCATTAGGCTTTACAATTCAGCCGCCAGGACTTAAGAACTTTGTAAAGGCTATTATTAATGCTTTTTGAGATAGTGATTTAGATGCATATCATATTTTTTACTGAGTTAAGTATTGTATGTAATTAGTTTTGCTACAACAAGTGTATGGGACATTGGAAAAAAAGTTGAATTTCCCCATGGGGATGAATAAAGTATCTATCTATCTATCATCTATCTATCTAGTATTATTAAGGATCCCACCCATCGATCCAGCATCCTCTTTGACTTTCTACCATCAGGAAGGAGACTACAATGCATAAAGACAAGGACAGTCAGGATGGGAAACATTAAGCTTCTGAACTTCCTGCAGATCGCATTCAAAGTATCACTGGTTAATCTGTTCTATACTCTACAATATTTAATTTATGCACTTTGTCTATTTATCTGAAATTCATTTGTAGATTTTATCCTTACTTTCACGTAACTGTGTGTTATGTGTACATTACACCCTGATCCAGAGAAACGTCTCATTTGACGGTATACATGTATATAGTTAAACGACACCTCAACACCTCTCTCCTTACTCACAAGATCTCAACCTCAGCCATTTCTGTCAGGGCTTTGGTACCTAGCTGTTCAGCCACCTGCCCGCCGAAGTTCGATCAGCACTGGCTTTCTGTCCACCAGGAGACTGTGAAGCATTGGGTTGGTCAGTCACGGAAGGTAGAAAGTAAGTGACGTGCTTGCTGGCAAAGAAGCCACAAGTCTTGAGAAATACAGAGAGCACAATCTTATGTAGGAAATGGGGGAATTTTGATGAGAGGAGTGGGACTTCTGGCTATTTCTGTGGTCACACTGAAGATTCACTTCCACAGACTCCCCCTCCCTCACTTTGAAAACTTGTTTACTGAGGAAGATCAAGAACCCAAGGGAGGGCTGGGAAGGTTGGAGGCAGTGGGGGGAAAGGGGGAAGAGAGGGGAAGGGAGGGCAGGTGGAGGAGACAGAGAGAAAAGTGAGACAGCAAGTCAGAGAGAGAAAGATGCAAAGAGGAACAGAGAGTTGACAGCAACATGTGAGAACCACTTTAAGATTCAGTCTGAATGGCATTTAATTATCATTTCCCTGAAGTCTTATTAATCATACATACAAGCCACTATTTTCACACCCACATTTAGCTACTGCCCAACTTACTGGGGGGGGGGGGTGATGAGGAGGGGCAAAGTGTTGTGACGACAAGCTTCAAGAGCCCTGGACGGTCTCACTCCTGAGAGACGTCCTGGGGGTGTCTGGCTGCACAAAGACAGCTCCATAAAGATGGAGCAACCTAAGCTGTGTGAGGAACTCAGCAGGTCAGGCAGCATCTATGGAGAGGAATAAACAGTCGCCGTTTGAAGCCAAGACCCTTCAGCAGGACTGGGCGGGAAGGGACTAGAAACCAGAATGTGGGGGCAGCTGGCAGGCGATAGCTGAGACCAGGTGAAGGGGAGGTGGGGGGTAACGGAATGGAGCTGATTAAGTTTGAGGTGATAGGTGGAATGGGTAAAGGGTTGAAGGAGGAATCTGATAGGAGGGGAGAAGGGGAAAACCATTAATGATTGGCTTTATTTGTCACAGGTACATCGAAACATAGTAAAATACATCATCTGTCCCAATGAGCAAGATGCGCTGGGGGCAGCCCCCAGGTGTTGGCATCCTCCTGGCACCAACAGAGCATACCCACAACTTGCTAACCCTAACCCACGTCTTTGGAATGTTGGGAGGAAACTGAAGCACTTGGTGGAGTCGGGGAGATCTTGAAAAGAGTTTGGCGTTGTAAATAACTGTATTGCTCACAATCCCTTCCGCTTCCCCACCACAGAGACACTCTCGCACGCGTTCCAGAGTATGGAGTTAGTCTGGTTCGAGCAAATGGGGAGGGGAGGGGTATTCCAGCCAAGCAGCCAGTGAGCAGGGAGAGGCATGTTTCCCACCGAATGAAAATCACCGTGCTCCATACAGGAACTTCAGAGCAAAACCGAGCACTGTAAAAACCGAGTATGTAAAATGGCAGTGGTTACCTCTCTGGACAGGCATTCCAGAGGCTGAGACCAATTTAAACAGGGATTCACATTCCGCTAATTAAACATTCTGTAATAAAGAATGTATCAGAATCGAGTAGGAAAGACAAAGGGCTGGAGAGAAGGAATCTGATAGGAGAGGAGAGTGGACTATAGGAGAAAGGGAAGGAGGAGGGGACCCAAGGGGAGGTGATAGGCAGGGGAGGAGAGTTAAGAGGCCAGAGTGGGGGATAGAAAAAGAGGGGAGGGGTGGGAATTTTTTTAACCGATAGGAGAAATCAATACTTCCATCCTCATCATGCCCTCTTTCTCAGCCCCCTCCCTCTGCCCGGTGGAGTTGCACAATAACGGGCCAGCCACCCAGACTGAGAATGAAGTTCAGTTGCCTGGATTGCCGGACTGATTACTAGCACGGTATCCGATGATGTTTTGGAGCAGGTGGCCAATGACACATGTATGCACACTCTCTCTCCCCTCTCCCCACCTCCCCCCGGGAGTCCCCCAGAAGCTTACCCTGGGGAGGCAGGCAGCAGGATGAAAGGGGAGGCAGCTGCCCGTCCTTTTTTAATAAATTTACTTCTAACTTTGTTCTGCAGGGAAGAGCCATCAGATTCTGCTGCTGAATGGGGTCTGATATCCGAGAAGCAGAGAGAGATCGAACCAGTTCCTTGGCACCGCTTTCGTGGGAGGATGGAGGGTGAGGGGGCAGTTTGCCGTGACAGCGACTAATACTTAAAATTGTCCAGATTAACCCTTTGTAGCACGGGATACACGAAGCCAGCAGTTAACACACAGAGAACAAGACATCTGGTATTACAAGACATGATAATTCAGTTCCAATGATGAATCTCAGCCGGATATGTCAATAGTTGATTCTGCTCCAGTATGCTGCCCAACCTGTTGAGTTGTTCCAGCACTTTGTGTGTCTGTGTGCATTGCTCCAGATTTTCAGCAACTGCTGAACCACTGGTGTTTAGGTTACTGTGTCTTACATGACTTGCACATGTCCAGGACAAAGAAGCGGACAGGAAAAATTATAAACAAGAAAATCTGCAGATGCTGGGAACCCAAACACGGAGACACAAAAGGCTGGAGGAGCTGAGTAGGTCAGACAGTGTTGGTTGGAAAAGAGAATGGTCGACATTTCAGTCCAAAACCCTTCTCCAGGACTAGAAAGAAAGAGAAGTGAGAGTAAGAAGGTGGGGGGAAGGGGAGTAAGAAGGTGGGGGGGAGGGGGAGTAAGAAGGTGGGGGGAGGGAGTAAGAAGGTGGGGGAGGGAGAGTAAGAAGGTGGGGGGAGGGGGAGTAAGAAGGTGGGGGGAGGGGAGTAAGAAGGTGGGGGGAGGGGAGTAAGAAGGTGGGGGGAGGGAGTAAGAAGGTGGGGGAGGGGGAGTAAGAAGGTGGGGGAGGGGGAGTAAGAAGGTGGGGGGAGGGGAGTAAGAAGGTGGGGGGAGGGGAGTAAGAAGGTGGGGGAAGGGGAGTAAGAAGGTGGGGGGAGGGGAGTAAGAAGGTGGGGGGAGGGGAGTAAGAAGGTGGGGGGAGGGGAGTAAGAAGATGGGGGAAGGGGAGTAAGAAGGTGGGGGAGGGGGAGTAAGAAGGTGGGGGAGGGGAGTAAGAAGGTGGGGGGAGGGGGAGTAAGAAGATGGGGGAGGGGAGTAAGAAGGTGGGGGGAGGGGAGTAAGAAGGTGGGGGAGGGGAGTAAGAAGATGGGGGGAGGGGAGTAAGAAGATGGGGGAAGGGGAGTAAGAAGTACAAGGTGTCAGGCGATAGGTGAGTCCAGAAGGCGGGGAGGGGGTGAAGTTGCTTGGGGAAAACGATACAGGAAAATTATTGCGGACGCTACCCACCCAGTAAACTGCCTTTTCCTAAAGCCCCGTTCTGGAAAACCCAATAGAGCTAATGAATCAAAACTCCTGCATTTTAAAGGTCCCCTCCCCCAGCAGTTAATCTGATCAAGCATTCTAGTTAACCGACCCCATCGCAGTCTAGTAATCCCATCACTGCACCGGAAACACTTTAAACCACTTTTCATAATACTGATTACATTGTAAATATGTGCTGGGATTTATGCGCAATGTATTCCACATTTGTACTCGGAACTGTTGTGATTTTTATTGCGTGTCGCACCAACATGTCATGGCGAATAAAGTCTACCCTTAATAATTCAGTGCTGGCTGTAAGGGACCATACCCTGTGAGGGTCAATGTGTGCGCGGCCACTTCCTTACCTTATCGGTGCTGAGAAACCTTCATGCTGCTCCATTACCAGACATACTCCGCCTCACAATCCCCTGTGGAAACAAAGAGTCAAGTAAGACACCCTTTGCAGAATGGGGGGGGGGGGGCTACAAATTGAGGGAAATGGGTTATATCCAGCCCAAAACCCAGAACAGGTTCAGAGTTGAAGGGTACAGAGAAAGAGAAGTGCTTTAGTACCTACCCGAACGCAGTCTGTGTTTGATTAACTGTGACCTCCCCGGCATTTACAAAGAGGAAGTTACAAAATATTTAAATGTAGAAGCTCATATTGCTCCTCTGACACATGACATCTGTGTGACGGGTACTGTGCAGCACAGACAGCAAAACAGCTCTTCCTATCTACGCTCTCGTCTGCGTCCCACTCCCTTCCTGTTAGAGATGTCCCTGGGGTAATTTATCTGCCCCTCCCACACACACACACTCTCTCTCTCTCTCTCTCTCTCTCTATCTCTCATGATTATACCTGCAAATAACTTAAATTACAGCTCACATCAAAGCAAATACCTGGCAAGGGACCGTCTCTAAAGTTTCCGAAACAAGAGAAAATCTGCAGATGCTGGAAATGCAAGCAGACACACAGACAACATACGTTATTGATCCCGAGGGAAGCAACACACACAAGATACCAGGGGAATTCAGCAGGCCAGACAGCATCTATGGAAACTTTTCGGGCCGAGACCGTCAGGGTGAGAAAGAGAGATGGGGAGTCAGAGTAAGGAGGTGGAGGTGGGGGAAGGGGAGGGAGAAGCACAAGGTGGCAAGTAAGAGGTGAAGGCGGGGGAGTGGGGGAGGCTGAAGTAAAGAGCTGGGAAATTGATCGGTGAAAGAGATAAAGGTCTGGAGAAGGGGGAATCTGATGGGAGAGGACAGAGGCCACAGAAGAGGAGGAAGAGCACCAGAGGGAGGTGATGGGCAGGTAAGGAGATAAGGTGAGAGAGGGGAACAGGAATGGAGAATGGTGAAGGAGAGGGCAAGGGTAATTACCGGGAGGTCAAGAAATCGACGTTCATGCCATCAGGTTGGAGGCTACCCAGACAGAACATAAGGTGTTGTTCCTGCAACCTGAGTGTGGCCTCATCGTGACATAGAGGATGCCATGAACTGACATGCCAGAATGGCAAGTAGAATTGAAATGGGTCGCCACTGGGAGATCCTGCTGTTGGTGGCAGAAGGTGCTCAGCCAACAGGTCTTTCAATCTACGTCACGTCCCACCGGCACCGTACAGGAGGCCACACCAGGAACACCGGATACAGTAGATGACCCCAACAGGTGAAGTGTCACCTCGCCTGGAAGGACAGCTTGGGGAAGGATTGCCCCCTGGACAGATGAAGAGGACTTCACTCTGGCTTTGCCTTTTATCTGCCCTTGGAATTCCTGGCAGGGGGACTGGACTCTTTGAAGGGTGCCTCCGACATGCCAGCCACAAAGACCCTTTTGAAAGATCTTCCAAGGGACACCGGGGACACTGGTGCTGCGTCGGGAGATCAGCTATTTCAGAGACACGGCATAGTAACAGGGCCGGTGAGCACACCCGCACTGCCCACCAACACCACGAGACCAATTAAACTAGACATCGTTGGAATATGGGAGGAAAACGCACTGCGGTGAGGAGAAGGTACAGACTCCTTACAGACGAACGGTGGGAATTGAACCCGGTGAGAGCGTTATGCTAACCGTGCCACGCTGATCCTGGAACAGGTGAGGAGGACCCCCCACCCGCTTCTCCTTCTTTTGCCCGTTATGCCACTGGAGTTTAGTGGCAGCGGTGAAGTTCTTCCATCTCTGGCGGTGTTCAGTCATGTCAGTAGCCTCCTCTCGGTTTTCACTACTGACAGTCCCGGGTGGAGACTCAGGAATACCGTCACACTCAGATGTACAAGGACTCTTCATTCCTGTTTCTGTAACAATTCTGTTTTGCCAGTCAGGGTTGTTAGCCCCGAGCTGAACCCCTGAACCTGGAGGACCGGTGGACCACTCTTAGTCTGACCTCTACCCTTTGACCTGTTTGGCCTGGGTGACCCTACCAAGAACCTAAAACATAAAGCCCTGACTCCAGCCAACACAGCTCTCCAGGTCACTGGAACACTCAAACTATGACATGGTTGTGGTCCTCTTGGTGATACCTGCTTCTCCTGCCCTTTACAAATTCTTTTCCACCTAACTTCAAGGGCACACCAACTTGCTATGACAAAATGTTCCTCACCTCCCTCTCTCTGGTTCCCCTGATCACCACCCTCCCCAGCGTAGGAATCAGAATACAGGCAATCCCCAGCCACCAGTGTTATGGGGTCTACACTCCTAAAATATGGTCTGTAATGGTGTCGCGACTTTCTGTAATGTGAAGCTGCACAGGTGACGAAAAGTGCAAACTTTTAAAATCTCTCACAAACAAGAGAGGATCCGCAGATGCTGGAAATCCGAGCAACACACACAAAAAGCTGGAGGAACTCAGCAAACCAGGCAGCATCTGTGGAAAAGAGTAAACAGTGACCCTTCGGCAGGACTGAAGGTCTCGGCCCGAAACGTCAACTGTACCCTTTCCCTAGATGCTGCTTGTCCTGCTGAGTTCCTCCAGCGTTTTGTGTGTGCTGCTTTTAAAAAATTATTTCTTTAGCCACTTTTTTTAAAAACAAATTTTATTCCATATCTCAGAGAATTTGGTAATAATATGCAAATTCTGTTACCCAAACAACCACAACATGGGTGGCTATAACTTACACCCTTGCTCACTCTATAAATGCCAGGTCACATCAAATGTAACAAAAGAATTTTGCAGATGTTGAAAATCATAAGCGACACACACAAAATGCTGGAGGAACTCTGAAGGCTAGGTAGCATCTATAGAGAACCAAGGAATGGTCTCGGCCTAAAATGCTGTTTATTCCCCTCCATGGATGCTGCCAGACCTGCCAAGACTAATTAAATGACTTTGTTCAAGCTCCCTTTAACAACCCCTCTAGTCCAAAGTGTATCTTATTATCAGAGTACATACTTATCACCATATACTGCCTCAAGGTGAATTTTCTTGTGGGCATTCACAAGAAAAATAAGAAATACAATAGAATCAATGGAAAACTACACACAAAGACTGACAAAATGGTGGAGAAAGTGGCTCACTGACACCATCCAACCAAAATGGCTAACTCGGGCAACATCTTCCGGATAGACCACAAAACTGTTTATTTTATTTCTTTTATTTCTTATTATCTTTTTATCTTAAACATGTTTCTGTGATCTAGTTGAGTGATCCAGCACTTTCCTTTCCGGGAAGCGAGCTACCACAAGGCCTGAAGCTTATCGACAGGGCATGAGCACACGATCAACTGCATTTCTCGCCAATTAAAGAGTTGAGGAAGGTTGAAACATTATGGCAGTGCAAGAGTATTCAGTGCCATCTGTCAACCTTTCACTCACAGCTCTCAAGGGAAGACCCCTGCGTTCAAATGTTGTCGGAGGATGATATTGAAGTTCTCGGTCCGTGATTTATAGATCGGACTGTAGTTCTCTAGCACTCTTTCAGTTTAATGTTTTGTACTCTCTGTTCTTTCCCACTCTTTCTTGTTGCCGTTTGCATGATTTGATTGTTTCTGTGTGGGGGGTTGGGGGTTTGATGTTCTTGTTACTGTTTACACAATTTGATTGTTTGTTGTGTGGGGGGTTGGGGTTTGATGTTCTTGCTGCTGTTCGTGTGATTTGATAGCTTGGGGTTTGATGTTCTTGGTACTCTGCACGATTTGTTTTTATTTGCAAGGGGGTTGAGGTTTCCTTTGAAAGGCTTAGATGGTTTTCTTTGTTTCGTGGCTATCTGGAGAAGGCGAATCTCAGAGTCGTATTCTGCATTCGACAATTAATGTCCCTCAAACCTTGGGGCAATATTCTGTGTGGCTCAAGTTCAAGTTTAATTGTGTTGTCATTCAACTAACAACCAAAGTGAAGAAGATGACAAACTTTGTGAATTAAAAATAAATAAATAATACTGAGAACTTGAGTTGTAGAGTCCTTGAAAGTTTGTGGAATCAGCTCAGAGTTGAGGTGAGTGAAGTTGTCCATGCTGGTTCGGGAGTCTGATGGTTGAAGGAACCTGGTGGTGTGGGAACAAAGGCTCCTGTACCTTCTTCCCATTGAAAGGACTCGTTTTAGTCCCTTCAAATAACTGAAGTCACTCATTTCATAATAATATTGAACACAAGGATATTTAAATCCTACCATCCCACCTGGCCTTTTGGAAGAATATTACCCGTGAAGCGATGCAGGCCCAGGTGAGATCTCCCTTTGAGTTGTCACATAATGTGGGCTGGTGCAATGCCAGCTGTCCTCTGATGTAGAGCCACTAACCGTCCCATCCGATCGAAATAGAACTGCAAGAGCTTTTAATATTGAACTGGTTGGGGATTTCCTATCCTCAGTGTTCTGGCCAATATTTAATCATTAACAGGCAAGCGAAACTAAATCACCTGATCATTATGTTGCAGCTTGCATTGGAGGCTCCAGTGCCCAGGGTCACACAAGGCTGCAGATGGCTGGAGACTTAGCCAGCTCCATCACAGGCATCGCTCCCCGTCATCGAGGGCAACTTCAAGAGACGTTACCCCAGGAAGGCGGCATCCATCACAAAAGACCATCAACATCCAAAACATTCCCTCTTTGCGTTACTACCATCAGGAGGGAGTTACAGGAGCCTGCAGACCAACATTCTAGAAACAGCTTCTTCACCTCCACCATCAGATTTCTGAATGGTCCAGGAACCCAAAACCACAGCCTCTGCCCCATTAATTCATGGTAACTTGTTACGTCTCGCACTACTGCTAAACAAATGTATTTAGAGATACACCACAGTAAAGGCCCTTCCAGGCCAATAAGCCCACACTGCCCAATTATAAGACCATGAGACATAGGAGCAGAATTAGACCATTTGACCCATCAAGTCTGCTCCACCATTTTATCATGGCTGATCCATTTCCCTCAACCATTTTCCTGCCTTCTCCCCATAACCTTCTGTTGTTGCTGTTCAGTCGTTAAGTCGAGTCTTACACCCTGACTAATGAAGAATCTACCAACCTTTGCCTTAAATAAACCCAACAGCTGCCTATAGCAATGAATTCCACAGATTTACCACTCACTGGCCTAAAGAAATTCATCAACTGTTGTAAATGGACGTCCCTCTATTTAGAGGCTGTGCCCTCAGGTCCTAGAGCCCCCACAAAAAGAAACATGCTCCCACATCCACTCTATTGAGGCCTTTCAACATTCGATAGATCTCTCCCCATTCTTCTAAACTGCAGTGGATACAGGGCCAGAGCCTTCAATCGCTGCTTGTATGACAAGCCTCTCGATTCTGAAATCATTCTCGTCAACCTCCGCTGAACCTTCTCAGCACATCCTTCCCTGGGTATGCAGCCCAAAACTGTTCACAATACTCCAAGCGAGGTCTCACCAGTGCCTTATAAAGCCCCAGCATTACATTCGAGTCCTCTCGAAATGGATGCTAACATTGCATTTGCTTTCCTCACCACTGACTCAACCTACAAGTTAACCATTAGAGAATCCTGCACGAGGACACCCGAGTCCCTTTGCTTCTATGCTTTCACTCCTATACCAAAGTGCATGACCATGCACTTCCCAACACTTTATTCCATCCTCTTTGCCCATTCTCCTAATCTGACTAAGTCCTTCAGCATATCAGCCTATCTTCATATCATCCGCAAACTTGACCACACAGCCACCAATTTCATCACCCTAATCAGATATACAAAGCAAAGAGAATCTGTCCCGACACAGACCCCTGTGGAACACTAGTCACCGGCAGCCAGTCAGTTCCCACCCTTTGCCTCCCGCCTATCAAATTGCCGATTATGTCTTTGTAAATAATTAATCTTCTAACCTGCACGTGCTTGGAATGTGGGGCGAAACTGGAGCACCAACCCTAACCGGTACGTCTTTGTGATATGGGAGGAAATCTGGGAACCTGGAGGAAACACACGCGGTGACACTGAGAGCACAGCCAGCAGAGGAATTAAATCCCATCTTACAACAGGCACTGTAAAGCGATGTGCTGATTGCTATGTTACCGTGCCATCCTCACCAACCTCCACTTTAAATAAACCCAATGTCTTGATCTCCACAGCAACAGATTCACCACCCTCTGCTGAAGAAATTCTGTTCGAAAGAGGAAAAAAATGTAACCCGAGGTTGTGCCCTCTGGTCCCAGACTCTCCCACTACTGTTAATGTCCACTCTATCCAGGCCTTTCTTTACAGTGTAGATTTCAATGAGATCCACCCCCCCCCCCCCCGTTAATGGCCGTAGTCTGTAAGGAGTTTGTACGTTCTCCCCATTACCATGTGTGTTTCCTCCGGATGCGATTCCTCCGGTTCCTCCCCCAGTCCAAAGACGTACCGGGTGGTAGGTTAGTTCATCATTGTAAATTGTCCTAGTGTTAAATGGGGAATTGCGGGACGGCATGGCTCAAAGGGCCAGAAGGGCCTGTCCCACATTACCTCAGTAAATAAATAAATAGTCTGCTTCCTGAAAGCAGTAACACTCCCTATGGCAGCAAATTCCCCATTCTTCCCTCCCTCAGGGAAGGTCCGACTCGCCCCGGCTCTGGCTAAGCCCTCAACCCTTCATAACCCCTCACGATCCTGGCGCCTTCGCATCAGACCGTGACACAACCAGTTAGAGTGCTCTCCACCGTAAATCTGTAGAAATTTGCTACAGTCTTAGGTGACGCACCAAATCTCCTCAAACTCCTAAATAAATGGAGCAGGTTAAGACCTACAAGTATCTGGGAGTACAGTTAGACGAGAAGCTAGACTGGACTGCCAACACAGATGCCTTGTGCAGGAAGGCACAGAGTCGACTGTACTTCCTAAGAAGGTTGGCGTCATTCAATGTCTGTAGTGAGATGCTGAAGATGTTCTATAGGTCAGTTGTGGAGAGCGCCCTCTTCTTTGTGGTGGCGTGTTGGGGAGGAAGCATTAAGAAGAGGGACGCCTCACATCTTAATAAGCTGGTAAGGAAGGCGGGCTCTGTCGTGGGCAAAGTACTGGAGAGTTTAACATCGGTAGCTGAGCGAAGGGCGCTGAGTAGGCTACGGTCAATTATGGATAACTCTGAACATCCTCTACATAGCACTATCCAGAGACAGAGAAGCAGTTTCAGCGACAGGTTACTATCGATGCAATGCTCCTCAGACAGGATGAAGAGGTCAATACTCCCCAATGCCATTAGGCTTTACAATTCTACCACCAGGACTTAAGAACTTTTTAAAAGCTATTATTAATGCTTTTTGAGATAGTGATTTAGATGCATATCATATTTTTTACTGAGTTAAGTATTGTATGTAATTAGTTTTGCTACAACAAGTGTATGGGACATTGGAAAAAAAGTTGAATTTCCCCATGGGGATGAATAAAGTATCTATCTATCTATCTATGAATATAGCCGCTGGCATTTCCTCGTGCTTGCATCGATATCTTGGGCTGACAGGCCCTCTGAAATGTTGACACCCAGGAACTTGAAACTGTTGATCCCTCGTTAAGCACCGGGTGTGTTCCCTCATCTCACCCTTCCTCGGTCTTACTGACATCGAGCGCAAGGTTGCTGTAGTGACACCAGTCAACCAGCTGATCTCCCTTACTCCTGTATGCCGCCTTGTTGCTTCAGGTGAAAAGACACCTTGACTTCACACCCCCGCCCATTCCACATCACCTCTTTGCATACCTCTACGGGAACCACTCCATCCCCACATCCCAGCACGCTACCCAATCCCGAGCAGGCATAACCTCTCAGACCTGTGCTGAGCTCTTCCACTGATGCACACCCTTCTGACCTGGAATAACCTCAATGTAACCACAGTCAATATCCGCTGGAAAGTTATATAGCCCAGAGCTGGCTCAGCAGAACTCAAAAAGATTCAGTTTCAATATAGTTTCTAAACAGGCAGGGTTTGTAAACACTTGGCAACTGGATCCTCAAATTCCTTATCAACAGACTTCTGTCAATGCAGATCAGTAAATATACGCCCTCCTTGCTGACAGTCAACACAAACACGCCTCAAAGATGCCTCTATCCTGGGCCCAACACACCGATGCAGCTACAAAGAAGGCACGACAGTAGCTATATTTCACTAAGAGTTTGAAGAGATCTGATATGTCACCAAGGACACTTGCAAATCTCTACAGATAGACCGTGCAGAGCATTCTAACTGGCTGCATCACCATCTGGTGAGGAAGGGGCTACTGCTCAGGATCGAAATAAGCTGCAGAAAGTTGTAAACTTAGTCAGCACCATCATTGGCACTAGCCGCCGTAGCGTCCAGGGCATCTTCAAGGAGTGGTCCCTCAGTGTCCATCATTGAGGACCCACACCACCCACGTCATGCTCTCTTCTCACTGCTACCATCAGGGAGGAGTCCGAAGGGAACACACCCAGCGATTCAGAAACTTCTTCCCTTTGCCACCCGATTTCTGAATGGACATTGAAGCATTGATCCCATCAACACCACCTCATCACTTTTTTTTATATTTCCTATCTTTTTGCATTACTTAATAAATATACACACTCACACTGACTGCAATTCATGTTTTCTATTATTACGTATTGCTGCCACAAAGACATCAAATTTCAAGTTTAATTTTGGTGATATTAAACATGATTCTGCCCACTGTTCCACTCTCCACACTCAAGCACAACTCAAACACCATTTACAACAAGGAGGCATGCAGGAGTGAAATAGATCGTCAGGTTGAGTGTTTTCACAACAACCTTGCCCTTAATGTCAGCAAGACTGAGGAATTGATTGTGGAATTCACGCAAGGGAAATCAGGAGAACACACAGGAGTCCTCACAGCAGTGGAAAGGGTGATCTTGGAGCATCAATCTTGGGCACAACATATTGATGCAGTCACCAAGGCAGATCTGCTTCATCAGGAGCCTGAGGCAATTCAGAATATCACTGGCATATGTCGTGAGATTTGTTGTTATACGGTGGCAGTACATGGCAATACACAAAACTGTAAATTACACCGAGTATATATATTTAAAGAGTTAAACAGGTAGTGTAAAAGGAGAAAAAAGTTAGTGTTCACGGGTTCAATGTCCATTCAGAAATGGGATGGCAGAGGGGAAGAAGCTGTTCCTGAGTCATTGAGTGTGTGTCTTCAGGCTCCTGTACCTCCTCGCTGTTGACAGCAATGAGAAGAGGTTATGTCCTGGATGCTGGCAGTGACTTGGTATGTCACCAAAGACTCAAGCAGATTTCTACACACGTGCAGAGGCTCACAAGAGGCTGCCGAGGATTGTCCACTCATTCAGCTTCATCACAGGCACAACCCTCCTCGCCACAAGGCAGAAGGAGGCATCTATCTTTAAGGACCCTCACCATCCAAGATATGCGCTCTTCTCACTATCATCAGTGACCCACAGTCAACGATTCAGGAATGGCTTCTTCCCCTCCCCCCCACCGCCATCCAATTTCTGAAAAGTCCATGAACCCATGTAGCAGTCGTGCAATCACTCAGTATAATATCGTCCCTGTGGGGAATGCCTGTGCGTGGCTTTGTTTAACATGGGGAGGCTTATATAGGCGTACTCACTGACAGATCAGGGTCACGATCCAGTGGAATGGAATGCAAGCCATCTGGGGACCCTTCACTGCCATTGTGATTTGTCATCATCTTCTGCCAGCTTCCACCACCAAGGTCTTGGTTGAGTTGCTCTTTGTCTGGATCCTTCCCACCATGGGTGACCCTCCAGGAGCTAAGCTCCAGACGGCGTCACTCCCAGGCCTCTCCACCACGGCATGAACCCATGAACTGTATCTCACTAGTTATTTTTGTAACTACGTTGCAAAACAACAAGTTTCACAACACACAAGAGTTATAACTGAAAACACAAAACGCTGGCAGAACTCAGCAGGCCAGACAGCATCTATGGGAGGAGGTAGTGACGAGGTTTCGGGCCGAAACCTTTCATCAGGAGTTATAACTGATTTTGGTTCTCATCAGTTGCAGGAAACCAAGTAAATTCAACATACCTTGAGCAGAAATTGCTGTAACCCTTGTGTGGCCCACAAGTTATGCCTCTTAAGACAACTCTGCAAAACTTCCCTGTCACTGCAGACAGAGCAAGACCCACAAATAACAAGGAGACCGGCTCGTTTTTGTGGGTAGATGGTGGAATAGTTATCGTGCAGGCAGGAGAGCTAACCTCTCTTAAAATAGTTACTATCAGAATCAGGTTTATTATGTGTCATGAAATTTGTTAACTTAGCAGCAGCAGTTCAATGCAATACATAATATAGAAGAAAAAGTATAAATAAATAAATCAATTACAGTATATTGAATAGATTACAAATTGCGCAAAAACAGAAATATATATTTAAAAAGTGAGGTAGTGTCCAAGAGTTCAATGTCCATTTAGGAATTGGATGGCAGAAGGGAAGAAGCTGTTCCTGAATCGCTGAGTGTGTGCCTTCAGACTTCTGTATCTCCTACCTGATGGTAACACTGAGACAAGGGCATGCCCTGGGTGCTGGAGGTTCTTAATAATGGACGTTGCCTTTCTGAGACACCGCTCCCTGAAGATGTCCTGGGTATTTTGTACACAAGATGGAGCCGACTAGATTTACAACCCTCTGCAGCTTCTTTCAGTCCTGTGCAGTAGCCCCTTCATACCAGACAGTGATGCAGCCTGTCAGAATACTCTCCACAGTACATCTATAGAGGTTTTCGAGTGGTTTTGTTGACATACCAAATCTCTTCAAACTCCTAATGGAGTATAGTCGCCGTCTCACCCTCTTTACAGCCGCATCGATATGCTGGGACCAGGTTAGATCCTCAGAGACCTTGACACTCATAAATCGCTCACTCTCTCCACTTCTGATCCCTCTATGAGGATTGGTATGTGTTCCTTTGTCTTTCCCTTCCTGAAGTCCACAATCAGCTTTTTCATCTTACTGATGTTGAGTGCCAGGTTGTTGCTGTGACACCATTCCACTAGTCGGCACAGCTCATTCCCGTACGCCCTCTCATCTCCATCTAAGATTCCACCAACAATGGTTGTATCACCAGCAAATTCATAGACGGTATTTGAGCTATGCCTAGCCACACCGTCATGGGTATAGAGAGAGTAGAGCAGTGGGCTAAGCACATACCCGAGGTGTGCCGGTGTTGATCGTCAGCGAGAAGGTGATATTGTCACCAATCCACACAGATTGTAGTCTTCCAGTTAGGAAGTCGAGGATCCAATTGCAGAGGGAGATACAGAGCCCCAGGTTCTGGAACTACTCAATCAGGATTGTCGGAATGATGGTATTAAATGCTGAGCTCTAGTCGATGAACAGCATCCTGACATAGGTGTTTGTGTTGTCCAGGTGGTCTAAGGCCTTGTGAAGAGCCATTGAGATTGTGTCCTATTGTGGTGATAGGCAAATTGCAGTGGGTTCAGGTCCTTACTGGGGCAGGAGTTCAGTCTAGTCATGACCAACCTCTCAAAGCATTTCATCACTGTAGATGTGAGTGCTGCAGGGGATAGTCATTAAGGCAGCTCACATTATTCTTCTTAGGCACTGGTATAATTGTTGCCTTTTTGAAGCAAGTGGGAACTTCCGCCCGTAGCAGTGAGAGGTTGAAAATGTCCTTGAATACTCCTGCCAGTTGATTGGCACAAGTTTTCAAAGCCTTACCAGGTACTCTATTGGGGGTCTTCCAACCTGCAAGGGTTCATCCTCTTTAGAGACAGTCTAAAATTGACCTCTGAGACTGAGATCACAGGGTCACCAGTGCAGCAGGGATCTTCACAGATTCTCCCTTTCAAAACGGGCATAGAAGGTGTTGAGTTCATCTGGTAGTGAAGCATTGCTGCCATTCATGCTATTGGGTTTCGCTTTGTCGAAAGTAATGTCTTGCAAACCCTGCCAGAGTTGTCGTGCATCCGATGTCATCTCCAACCTCATTCAAAATTGTCTCTTCGCCCTTGAAATAGCCCTCAGCAAATCATACCTAATTTTCTGATACAGACCTGGGGCCACAGATCTAGCCTTCAGCAGACAACATACGTCCTGGTTCATCCACGGCTTTTGGTTTGGAAACATACAGCAAACTTTGTAGACACACACTCATCCACACAGGTTTTAATGAAGTCGGTAACAATGGCAGCATTCTCATCCAGGTTCGAAGATGAATCCCTGAATACAGTCCAGTCCACCTATTCAAAGCAGTCCTGTAGGCGCTCCTGTGCTTCCCTTGTCCAAACCTTATTGGTCCTCACTGCTGGGTCTGCAGTCTTCAGTCTCTGCCTATGCTCAGGGAGTAGAAGTACAGCCAGGTGATCAGACTTCCCGAAGTGAGGGCGTGGAATAGCACGGTAGGAATTCTGGATGGCGGTGTAACAATGGTCCCGTGTGTTGTTTCCTCTGGTATTGCAAGTGATCTGTTGGTGGTAATTGCTTAGTGAATTTTTCAGACTGGCCTGGTTAAAATCCCCAAAATGATGGTAAAGGCATTAGGATGCGTAGTTTCACGCATGCTGATCCCATTGCTCAGATCATCTAAAGCCTGATTGACATAGGCCTGCGGTGGAATGTATACCACTACCAAAATGATCCCGGAAATCTCCCATATTTGTGCACCAAGAAGAGTTGATCATGAGGCATACTCCTCCACCTCTGCTTTTGACAGACTCTATAGATCTCTCCTGACGGTGTATGGCAAACCCGTCGATCTAAATCACTGCATCCGGTACGGAAAGGGTTAACCAGGATTCTGTGAAACAAAGGACACACTCTATAAAGTTAAAGGAACTCTATAAGATCATAACAGAGAGCTGCATCGTTCTCTGCCGTTCAGCAGCTGGGTGGAGAGGGGGACCCTGGTGCATGGGCAACAGCTCGCTCTGTGCATCGCACTGCCAGGGCTTACAGACTGTATCACATAAGCAGCTAGGACAACACCCACAGTGGACTCCAACCAACAGCTGGGCACCTTCACTCCGTCCGCCACAAAAGGCGGGATTTCCCCGTGGCCACCCATTTTAATTCTTGTTCCCATTCCAACATGGTATCCTCTACAACCACTCCCTCAGCAACTTTACCAGCAGGATCGGCCTGTTTAATGTACAGAAGCTTCCAGAGAGACTTGAACCCACATCCTCGTAAGTCAGCACATCACAGACACCATCCTCTCCTTCACGGACTGTCTACACTTCCCGCTGCCCTGGTAAAGCAGCCAGCGAAATCAAAAGCCCTCACCCTCCCCGGATATTAGCTCTTCTCCCCTCTCTATGGAATTCATTGCAGTGGAGGCCAAGTTATTGGACATTAGTTAAGGGGCAAAAGTTTAGGGGTAACACAAGGGGGAATTTCTTTACTCAGAGAGTGGTAGCTGTTTGGAATGAGCTTCCAGTAGAAGTGGTAGAGGCAGGTTCGATTTTGTCATTTAAAAAGAATTGGATAGGTATATGGACAGGAAAGGAATGGAGGGTTACGGGCTGAGTGCAGGTTGGTGGACTAGGTGAGAGTAAGCATTCGGCATGGACTAGAAGGGCCGAGGTGACCTGTTTCCGTGCTGTAATTGTTATACGGTTATATTTAAACCAGAATAAATGTAGGTGCTCAATTAGTAAAGGCCATGGGGAGAAGACAGGAGAATGGGGTTGAGGGATAATAGATCGGCCATGATGGAATGGTGGAGCAGACTTGATGGGTCAAATGGCCTAGCTCTGCTCCCACGTTTCATGGTCTTTCCCATCGGGCAGAAGATACAAAAGTCTGAAAGCACATACCACCAGGATCAAGGACAGCTTCGACCCCACCGTGACCAGACTCTTAAACAGGCAGAAAGATGGACTCACAATCTACCTCGTTCTGGTCTTGCACTTGGCTGTCTCTGCAGCTGTGACACTTTATTCTGCACTGTTATTGACTTACCCTGTCCTGCCTCAGTGCGCCGTGTAATGATCTGATCCGTATATGCAAGACAGACTTTTCAATGTGTCTTCAAAGCAAGTATATGAGTCGACCATGAATGTTGTGTCCTAGCTGCCTTAGGGACTCCAGCTCCAAATTACTCCCGAAAACTTGCCTATGAGTGGGTATAACAGAGGTTTTCCTTCTCCTAGATGAGCTGCCAACCACCGCTGAGTCCCGTCTGCCCAAAGCAACTGGTGTTAAGGTGCCAGGAACCCGCCTTTGCCCCTTCCGCCTGTCAGCAGAAACCATTCCCCACAACACCCCCACCCCTGGCTTTGACAACCTTAAGGAACTATATCACCGTGCTCTAATGTG